>NC_053411.1:13582500-13757500 GCF_016859285.1 Xiphias gladius
AAATGATGGTTTACAATGTAGGTATGAAACGTAGCTCTGGTGTGTGGCTGCTCTAGATACTTTATTTACACACATCATCCAAAGATAGGTGGTTGGTAACTATACGTGCTTGTGAAGGCGGCGACCAGCTTTGCCAAAAAAGAGGAGCAGCTGTCACTCCATCCACCGAGTTTCCATCGCTTGTGCTTTTCATAGCGGCGGGGAAGGTTTTCGAGTTGGGAGGTAAACCTTCATAAATAATTGCATGCTTCTTGCCATCGTGAGTAAATTTACGGATGTCATGTCAAAGCGGCCTACCACAGGTCCTGGTCTTCAAAGCAGGTTTAAAAGAAGAGAAAGCAAAAGGAAGAAAAAGATCTACCATTTACTCCCAACCTCTAGGTCAAACACGTGATTATGGTTTGTGTATATAGTAGTCTTTAGGATAGCTATTTTGTTTTTACATTACACTATACACATGAACAATAACTGCAACAAACTGTAATAACTCCCTCTATCAATCTGGAAACATGTTGGCAAGACGATCCCCCAAATACTTGAGTTACGCATGGGGGATTTTTCACTCCTCTTGGGTCAGAAATCAATAATGTGGATGTAATGGCAGGCAAGCAGAGCCATTTATTGTGCATATCACCCAGCAAAAATGACCAGATAAAGAACATTTTGCCGTTCAATTGCAGTTTTTAAGACCAGGAAAAGACAACATGTAAGCTATATCACAGTCTGGAATAATATCTCGTCCTGCATCATCATTTTGATAAATATCAGTACATCTCTCGTCTCTCCTACCCTACCCTTTCTTCCCAGTTTCATACCACTCTGCTTTTGACACTAGCTGTCTCTCAACGCTCTGTTTGTTTTCTCACAGTGACTTGGAACCAGAATGGCTGGATGACATTCAGAAGAATGGCGAGCTTTTCTACCTGGAGCTGAGTGAGGGGGAAGAGGAGGCTGCACTGGCCCAGGCGAATGCCAATCAAGGTGTGTCCACTAATCATGTTCGCTTTAGCGAAAAGGAGGCAGAGATCATCACAGAGCAAAACAAGAAGCAGCGATGCGGTTCGCGGACGAAAAGCGAGCCCGCTCTTAAGAGGCTAGCCAGGATCCTGAGGAGAAAACGCCGGCCGTCTCAGCGCAGAGGAGGAGGGAAGGATGGGGGTAAAGATAGCTCAACATTATCACCACCGGCATCCATCCTGAAGAACCAGCCAGGCCAAAGGCAGGGTGTGACTTTTCAGCAGCAGCAGCTGAAGGAAGTATGCGTCTACCTCAACCCTAAACGTCTGGGAGGTTCATCCACACCTCTCTCTGACAGTGTAGGCCTGCTGGAGGCTTTGCTGGGGGTGGTGCATCGTCCCTCATGGAGCAGAGGACAAGGAGACCCCGCAGTTGTCAGACAGGAAGAAAGACTGACTGTTCATGGATTAATACCCAACAGCCCAGCCATCAAATGTGGCCAAATCCTAATTGGTAAGACCATTATTCTGTGCTCTTTAAATACAGTTAGCTGTTAGTTAACTATGATACAAAAGTACAAAATATTATCGTAATTTTATGTTTTGTGTCAGTGGTCATCTTAAATAACTTCAGCATTTTCCATGCAGTTTTGAAAAGGTACATGAAGATAGTGTCAAGTTACAATTTTACAAGGAGCAAAGGCATATTATCAACCTTCTTAACAAGGGATGGCCTGTCCCCTCTAGTGTCCAGGAGAGTTTAAGATTCTATCCCAACCTATTAAAAAGGTCCTGGTCCAGGCATACACGCCCCAGTGGGGGGGGGGGATGTATCTGAGAAGCTTGAGCTTCGTAAAAAAATTTTTACTTGGATAAAAATAGTAGTTTTAAGACTGATCTTTTGCAGGAGGCGCTCTCTCATTCTTAAAAAGAACTTATTACCCTCAAGACCGGGAAAACGCAGCGATGCAGCAGTTATGATTTCAATAACAGTCATCTACAGAGTCATGAACCAGCACTGACTCATTCATTTCCACACCACACATATACACTGCCAAAGCAACGGCTGCAATTATTACAGCATAGTCAGTCACACACAGATATTTCTTTAGAAAGTGAGAGCCCAAACCCTAAACAACGAGCGTAACATAAAACGTCTAATCAAGTCAGCGGGAACCATGTAACTAAAGTAGATGAACTATAATTTGTGAAGGTAACAAGATGGATTTGATAAAATTCTGAAGGAATATACAGCATGAACTAGCCTGGGTTTGGGATTGAGGCTGCGTTATTTTTTTATTCTGCATCATGTCTACATGTACACAAGCTCTCTCAGTGGGTTGAATCCATAGTAACAACTACAAAGTAATACAAATCTTTATCATAGTTCCAGGTTTCAGCTCTGCTGTAAAACCACACAGTTCTTGTTAAAAATGTGTGTATGAAGTTTAATAGCTACTTCTCATGGCCAACTCCGAGCAGCATCTATATTTAGTATTTGTGAAACTTTCAGCATGGTTTTCGAAGAGAAACTCTAAATGCAGGTCTGGTCTTTCAGAAATGGTAATCTGTTTGTTTGAAAGCTTGGCATCTCTCAAGTGATTTTCTTCTATCTGGGCTAATAATTGGGCAGTTTTTACTAGCAGACAGAGGAATGCCAGTTGTGCTTCACCACAAATTACTACCCACATAAGTTACTGTTTAGAGAAGCTTTTATGCAGCGCAGCTACATACTTAAACAATTAGAGTGGTTAAATACCTGAAATAGCTCTGTTACCGAGATGGTAGTGTGCCTCCCTGCAAACAAGCAGGTGAGGCTCTTTACAGGGTATTTTCTGGGTCTCTACAGGGCCAGTGCATAGGTTAAAAGCACATACAGCTCATACAGTCAATCAGATTATTCCAAGAAGTAGTGCTCTTACTTGCCGTATAAGCCAAGCTAATATTACTGACTGTCAGTATTTAATTACTGACCCTAACCTGGGTCAAATGTTACAGTAAATACTGCTTGACTGCAGATAAGTCAGTATGAGGTGCATTATCTGTCCCATCAACATGCAGGCAAAGTTTGAGATGCTTTCTGTTTTTCTTTTTTTTCCGAGTGAAAGTCACCGAATTGCACCAAAAAATGAAGGCGCACTGCTTTGTTGCGTTGCAGAAGTTAAAAAGCCTTTGTTCTCATGTCAGCATGCCTTGATTTTTGGTGAAATTCATTCCCTTTCTTGTGGACAGTATTATGCTTATTTGTGCATCAAGAGAATCCACTTTGTGTTTCACTACCATCAGGTCGATGTAGCACTTCCTCCCTTGTTTTTCCAATTCTAATATAGATCCTAAGGTGTGTGGCAAACCCATGTTCATGTGGACTGTAAGCTGGTTAAACATACGCTAACAGCAACGTCTATCGGTATCAGTTATTTTGTATTTACTATTTGATCCCGGTCTGCTAGTGATAAACATTTGTTTTCTGTGTGATATGTTCAGGTGATGTGCTTGTAGCAGTGGACGATGTGGACGTGACCTCAGAAAACATTGAGAGGGTTCTGTCCTGCATTCCAGGACCGACACAGGTTAGTGTTTGTGAATCTGCCAAAAACCAAATAAGTCCTCAGAATTGAAACAACTTATGTGCTCACAGTTTTGTAGTTTTCTTTATAGTCATTAATTAATAGCCACTGGTTGTCAGGATATCTGCCGCCGTAGATTAAAACAAGTTGTTAATATCTCAGCTAGTACCCTGGTGATTAGCCTTCTAAATCTGTAAGGTAGCATTTAGGTCTTCAAAATCCTAGCTAGACACGAACAGCCATCCTGGAAACATAGACGTAAAATTACTTTAAAACCCATTGGTTCTTCTAAGATGCTAAAATGCGTATAGAAAGCAGAAGCCAGTGCTGTTTAACATTAGAAAACCCTGAATTACTGAGAAATGATCCTTTGATCGTTAGCTAAAAAATCCATAATCCGTGCCTCAGTTGTGCATTTGCACCAAAAACCAGACCATCAAAAAGTAGGAATTTGCAAATGACAGAGTGTGTACAGGGTTGATGGCGAGCACGGCGGATAGACGGGACTGTGGTGTGACTTTGCGGTGCCACAGGAAGCTGTTGTGGGATTGAAAGCTCAGCTGATTAGAAGATGTAGTCCGAAACTAAATTACATTGTAGGGGAAGGGATTTTTTGGAAAAATACAAGGTCAGGCACCGTGATGACTTTCAAAAAACTTGAAATAGAGTTGTACTGCTGACAGAATGATTGTTGTGTGTGTGTATCTGTGTGTGCGTGTGTGTGTGTCTATGTTTTAGAGGGTGGTTTTTCTGCGTGCCAGCCCTCCCAGATGGAACGTAGACAGTACTTATTATGTTTGAAGGAGTAAATATTAGTATTAAAGTCAGTCCACCATGCCCTTTACTAACCCGGGACAAACTACAGTTAGTCCCTCCTGTGTGTGTGTGTGTGTGTGTGTCCATCCATTAGCGAGTGCTAAATGACTGACATCTAAAGACTGGAATTTCAGTGAGAGCAAACTCCAGTCTGACCACATCCTTATTATTTATGATGAGAGAAAGTGCTGCAGTAAGCCCACTCAGCCTCTTTACCCAATTATTTCCCAAATTTAGAGTTTGCTTATTTGAAGGTTTTTCTACCCTTTTTTTCCATGTCTGAATTTGATGCCCTCAGCTCAGTGTAATAAAAGCTATTTCCTGCATCCTTCGTGAACCCTGAAGAATTGAGCATGCGGTAGCTTTAAATCCATTTTACAATCCTTGCCTCTCACTTCGCTCACAGACTGTGAGTGAGCCAGGCAGAGTCACCAATTGAAAGGTACATCACATTACGTTCCACCACTACTTGGCTCTTCTTCAATAATATCCCTAAAATTGGCTTAAATGGCCGGGAGCCCAGATGTAGGCGCCTGCTGGAGAGGCGGGTGGCCTGTGGTTCGTGCTGACAGGCCTTGGAGATTTCTGGGAGAGATCGCTGGATTAGAAAAATACAGTTTCAAACTTTTTGACCAGGGAATATGATATTTTTTTTCTTAAATATATTTGATAGACACCATAAGGTCTAGGATTGAGAAAAATACAGACACGTAACTTGTTGGAAGTTATGATCACGACACCTCATTTATTTCTTTGAGCACACTAGCTGTTTTCCTTAGGTTAGTTGCGGTCACAATCATCCCCTCGTTAGGAGCCGAGTTTTTGTGTGTGTAAAACAAGCGGTCGCGGAGCGTTCAATAAATGGCATATTTCACATTCTGTGTTTCAGTCAAACACCAAAATATAGTTGGAGCGTGCCCAGTAAAGATGGAGCGGTTAAAACTCATGACTGGATCTGCACGGTCCCGGGCTGGTTTGAGGTCAAATCCCAGCAGAACCTCCACTATTCTGTCTGTCTTTCAGCTTTTCTACCAGATGACTCAGTGAGAGAAAACTCCTCAGACCTACTGTGTTGCCTTTATAGGATGTTTCCATTGCATCAGAGTTACACAGCATAGAGGTAAAACAAAAATGCAGTAATAGCCATCATTATTGCTTTGAAGTGTTCAGTTATTAACCACATTTCTAGCTACACCTCACACTAACTTAATATGTTAATTTAAGTAGGAAAGGTCCTCATTAAGGAAAAAAATAATTATTTTGTTTTTGTTATTGTTGTTTTGACAACAGTTGGGTCATAGAGTACATGAACCCAGAGTTGAAGTATTGGAATCTGCATTGGGAGAAAACGGTTGGATCGGTAGTCGATAGATACAATATAGATGAAGGTTTGACATTTTACAGTTTGATTTATCCGGTTAATCATGCTCTTTTTAGGCACCCCATGACAACTTTTTCACTTGGCTTTAAAATATCACTAAAATTAAAGCTGGGAAAGAGTTTAGCTGATTTGCTAAAAGGAACCTAGGACATTTACTGAAGGAAGGCAGAGCCTTAGTCATTCAGGACTCCTAACCGATGCTCCCTGACCAGTGATTTCAGCCAGATTCAGCTAACCTTCAGGACCTTTCTCACATCTGGCCTCTGGTTCCGATTTACTTGAATTAACATCAGCTCCGCTTCACAGAGGACCTCTCTAGCGCTGACAGGTTTCGGCCCAGAGTCAACACAATGTGTGAACAGGTATGCCACCAGGGCGTGTCTATATATGAAGCCTTTCTTTGTTGGGAAATTTCTTTTAAAGGGATTGTGTTTCCGCCAATTATGTGAACGTTTGAGCAATATAATGCATTAAATGTAGTTCTTGTATGTGCATGTGTGCACAGAATGAATGTGCATATCATATAATTTTTGGGATATTATTATTGATTGATTGAAAGGAAACCGATCTTCCTCCATTAAAACATCCATCCAGTCTAGTGATTTAGATTAAACTTTCTCCAGATTTATGATGTATAGTATCTCAGTCAACACACAGCCTCTGCCACATATAATCTGATGCTGACTGACCGTACACAACTCAAATGTAGGCATGACGGATTGTTTTAACAAAGACACCACAGAGCTGCAGTTTCTCATTCTTCTTTGAACCTTGACTGCATGTGTTTCCATGTGCGTGCTTGTTGGATTTCCCAGCAGCTCTGTTTCTGTTTCCACTGTGACTTGCTATGAAAGACAATGTAAAATAGAACACTGGGGTATGGAAAGTAAAAAAAAAAAAAAAAAAAAATACTGCACGAATGAGAAAAGATAGACTGTCTGTTGTCTTGCCACTGTTTCTTTGGCTCGCACTGGTCTGGTTTTAATTTAGTCAAACACACTCAGAAAGGCGTATACACACACACGCACACACAGAAATCCCTGCTATTTGTTATGCTGCGGTTAGGACTGGATGTCGGTGTCACTTTCTCTCTGACAGTCGCCATCCTGTTATCCACTTTCCTGCCTTTTCTCTCAGTGAATGCGTAATGATTGAAGCTTGTCTTCCTTCTGGAAGAGAAGCAAACATGCACACCTCTGTTTTCCTAAAACAGACACTTAAGCACTTTTAAAACCCCTAGCCAAGTATAATCATGTGGAGTCGCTTTACAAATGAATGAAATCATGAGGGGGACTAGTACGCAAGCTGATGCAATGGTATTATAATAGAATAGCTTTGTTCTTTTTTAAATCCTTTTTTTTCTTTTTCTCAATTTTATTGTTCTCACAAATTATTTGCCTTCCCACGACTGATCCCTTTCTTCTCTCCCCCTTTCTGATCCCTTTTTCCATTACTGGATTTTCAAAACCATCTCTTCCCCATTTCCTCTCTTATTCTCCATCACTCCTCCTGCCACCTCTTCCAGGTGAGGTTGACCTTGGAGACAGTGGCTCCGGTGGACGGCGGCAATGCTAGCGACACTTCATCAACCCGTAAGACAAAGTCCTCTCCACCAGTCAGCCAGCTGGTGCGTCTGCTGTGGGGGGAGGACACGGCAGAGCTCCAGATGTCCATAGGACACATCCCGCATATTGTCATGTACCTGTCACTTAAACTGGACTCAGCATCGCCACGCGAGGAGGTCAGTTTGTATAAAATGTACATTGAGATATTTAAAGGTATACGCATCACCAGTCTGAATTGCCTCTGGATGTTCTTCTCAGCAAAAATGATTAACAAAGCCTGAATTTCATCGTTAGTCTAGCGATCATAAAATCTCTTATGGGATTCTTTTATGGTTCATCTTGAACTGAGAACAAAGAGCTGAAAAACAAAACGCTGTTTCTTGTGGAAAAGGCAAGCGTATTTGACCAATCATTGACATTCAGTGCCGCCAACCCCACCCCCATAGTTCCTGCGCCATGGGAAAGTTGTACCAACAAAACAGGGACATTTTTAAGGACTATGGCTCAAGAGCTACATTTAGACCTTGGCTCTTCCAGTTTGAAATGCAATGAAGTGCCCGAGCTTCTACAAAGGTTCCTCTTCTTCCCCTGGTGGAAAAAGGTTATTATTAAAGCGCAGCATGGAGGGAGCGCTAGAACGAGCAAGTCACCTTGTGTGACAGTCAGGTGTGCAGTGGGTGGACGAACAAAAATTAAATATTGCCAATAAATTTAACATCAGTAAAAATGACAGAATAAACAGAAGACAAACGCTGTTGTTAATACCCGAACCCAGGGTTCCTGTATATTGTTCCATCCCTTCGGAAAGTAAATTAGTTTCGGGAAACGTGATCATGACTTTGTGGTCAAAGGCAACCATGACTCTGAGCACACCTACAAAACTGCACTTAAAACATTGAGCTATACTAAAGAGACTTTTTTTTTAGAATCTATATTCTTACGAGGTGTATCCTGATAATTGAGTGTTAAGAATGACCTTAGTTGTATAAGAAATCCCACGTCTAGGAGTGGAAAGCTTTCTCTGAATTTCTCTGATGTGAGTCAGACTCTTCAGAAACCTACTGCTCTGGACGGGCTCCAGTGCCTGCGGGTGCTACTAACAGGAAACAGAAAGAACGGGGAGAGAAACGAGAGAGGTCGAGGAGCCCTGCCCGAAGCACAGCTCCTGTCAATAAAGGATCCATCATTGTAAATCTGTGAACTTTATTCTCCCTCGGGTGAATCCACACATGCCCTTCTGGCTGAAGTGCAGCAGTCTATAAACAAAATAACATATTTCCTTATTTGAACTGGATCCATTCAAATAGCACTGTTTTATATCCCATACCAGTGGGACACAGCTTTTCTTTTTGTAAAGTGTCAATCCCAAAGTGTGTTTTCTTGCTCTGACAAACAAACAACACTCATTTGCTGACCAACACTTTCTACCCTGTAATCACATTTTTCCTGTGGAAAACTATTGGCAGGTTCATGTTTTCTTTATGGTTGTACTTCATTGCTCTGCAGTTCCTGTTGGTGTATCTGCAAGCCAGACTTTTTTTTTTTTTTTATCTTCACCTAAACAGCAGTGGAGATAGAGAGTACGGGGTTTGTCTGGAGCCACATCAGCCAGCGGTTGATTTTCTAAATGACAGTGCCTTGCCTGAACCCGCTAGACTCTGACTTTGATTTTTTAGTCCTTTGATTGCAGGGTAGCTGAAATTGGAGAGGTTGTGTGGTGGTATTTTTGGGGTTTCAGCTGTGTGATGATTTGGTGATGTGATTGTTTTTTGTCTGCATGTACAGACAAGATGTTGCTGAAGGGTCTTACTCTTTTGGTTGGTCTTCAGCAGCGCTCACAGACTTTTAGCGGACCCCCTGTGCATGGTTCTGACCCCTAGGTGAATATCTGCCATAGGCAGTTCCTTGTGTCTTTGTTCTGGTTGCCAAGGCTGTGAGGGGCCTTTCATTCAAGGTTTTTATCCCCTTACCCACCAATCCGTCCTCTGACGCTCTCAGCAGCTCGGATTTTACCCGCCCTGTATCCTTCAAACTTGCCAGCGTGCTGGGAGGAATACTAATGTCACAACATTATACTAAATCTGCTCAGAGCACTCTTATGCTCTAAGTGTTTTTGGTCCCGTAGATTTTCAGATTGCAGAAATAAGAGAAATAAGTGATCATATTACAGTACCAACGTAATCAGGAAATAATTTTGTTGAAAACTATTTGAAAATAAACTCTGCACAACCGGTCCCCAAAAATGAGATGAGAGTTTCCCGGAGCGTTACTTGAATTCCTGTATTTCCTTAATGGACTTTCCTTTCCCCTGGAAAGTGAAACAAAATATTTAATCTTTAACGTGACATTTTTTTTGTTCATTCCAAAGTGAGAAGGGTTTGACAGTAAAATTGAAACCAAACTACAATTGTTGAGGTGACAGAACAAACAGTTCATTCATTCATTCTTCTTTGCTGTCCATAAATCAGAGGAGACATAAGTTTTGGTAACTGTAGCATCCAACAACAGACACTTAAAATATTTATGTGACGTCTTTCTGCTCATAGGCTAACCAGAGATTTTTTTTCTCTCAGCCGCACATGTAATTTTAATGAGAAGAGGCAACACTTGAGCCCGATATTTCAAATTATACTGTGCGTGTGTGTCTGCAGGAGGAGATCTTGTACCAGTACCCAGTGTCTGAAGCATCCAGCCAGCTGAAAGGAGTGAGGGGGATCTTCCTCACTCTGTATGACATGCTGGAGAATGTCACAGGAGGGAGGATCATCAGGTATGGGAAGTAGCATGGAGAAAACATAGTAATATGCAAATCTCTTTTGGTACAGCTGCCAGATGTCATGCTATAAGCACTTTATGATGCACAATTTTTACTTCTAACCATTTTACCAACCAGGTATTCGGCTTCTAGTTCCTAATGAGGTCGAAGCGTCTCGGTTCTAAATATTGAGCAAATTTTGTGTATTGAGGTTGGTTTCGAGGCGGCGACTAACGATTATTGCCATCATCAGTTAATCTGCAGATTATTTTCTTGAAAAAATGAAAAATCATTTTTGGTCTAAAAAGTAGCTGAAAATAATGAAAACTCCCCACCACATGTGCTCAGACCCCAAGGCAAATTTGGACCAGCAGTCCAAATATTAAATGTACTCCAATATAAGACAAAGAAAAGCAGTAAATTCTCACGTTGGGGAGCTGGAACAAGCAAATTTTCAGGATTTTTTTGCTTGTAAAATTATTTAAACAATTTATCGATTATCAAAATTTTTGGGAATTAATTTTATGTTGCTCGACGAAAGGACACATTCTTTTAATATTAGTTGATGTCCTGGTGACATTCTTATCATTTAACGATTTTCCAACAGCTTTTCACTTAAAATGTTGCTCCTTTACTTTCGTATAAAAGTTGTTCATTGTATCCATACCAATGATTGTTAGTCCTAGCTTTTCTGAAAATCCAGACCACATTTTTCTTTAAACCCTTCACCTTTGGCAGACAGTACTGCTTGTTTCGTGAAGAGAATGTGGACATATTCAGTACAGTTTTCTCTTTTGCTGTTAGGATCCATTTTTCCATCCTCTGGAAGAAAACCTCAAAAAAAAGCAGCACCTTCTTCAAAATTCTCAGAACAAACCATGTGGCGCATAAGGAAAGATGCAATGACAAGACAAAAAGGCTTCATTGCTCTTCTTCTACAGTGGCCCTTTATATAAAAATTATGCAAATGAATGTGGTGATGATGAAACCAGTTGCAATAAGGTTCTGGTATTATATTTCTTGTAGCTTCCCCAATCTCCTAACTTCTCTGCCAGTTCACTGTTGAATGTTTTGAATATCAACACAGTTCAAAGTTGAGTTTAAAACATATGAGTTGGAAGAAAAATTCGGCATTTGGGGGCGCTATTGGATGTTAATAATTTAGAAGTTAGCAAAAGAAGTGTTGTGCTGTTAGTCCCTGTTCCACTCTCTGATTTTACCATCTGGATCTTCTCCTCAGTTCGTCTCTGCTACTCGGGAAACATCTGGTACATGTGGGCTACTGGAAGGAAAGCAACAACCTGTTGGTCATCGGCCTTCCTGCTGAGAGGTAGACGGAGGCAGCATCAAACACACAAACAAGATACGCACAGATTATTTCACTGTGTGATGCAGAGTATGCCCGAGAAATCGACAACAAAGCAGTCCAATAGAGACACAACCCCAAGACACTGCGTAGAAATTACACAGCAAGAGTCGATTCTATGTGGCAGGTATAAAAGATCTGATCATTTTTAAAGTCAGGGTAATGGTACTGGTGTGGTAATAAATTCTCAGAGCATGACGTGTGCTCGAGAAATGAAGTATATTCTTGGTGAAGAGGAAACATTTAAGAGCAAGATCTGTAAAAACAGTTGGAAAGGTCCATCCGTTTTCCTCAATTTCAGCTTGCACATATGCTCGTTTTTGGTCCCCTTGTTGGCAGGATGAATACCCCTGTAAGGAGCATGTGGTTGTAAAAATTGGCGCGACATGAGTCATATTAGCCAGCCTCTCGTTTTTAGCAACCGGGTCAGCCCAATCCATCGTCATCTCGGTTGAGAAATAATGGCATTCGTGCCTGAAGGTTCATGGATCGATTCTTGGGGAACATCCACACGTAGAAAAAAATAATAATTTATGAACATTTTTTTCTTTTTCATCGTTCCTGGCTGTTGGCACAAATGTTTGATAAGCAGTAGATCTACTAAGACTGAAGTCTGTGCAGGTCTGTGTTTGACATTTTTCCATTTCCCTCCAGGGTTCCACTGCTGTATCTGCAGACGGTAGTGGGAGACGTAGTCCGGACATTAAAAGTGATGTACAGCTCTTTAGACAGGTTTGTCAGTCTTAGCCTTCCTGCGGTCCTGCTTAGAGATCTGGTTGAAACTTCCCTTTTGCTAATTTTTTACGCTTAATGCAAAATATATAGGACTAAAAAAGTGTCTGTCTACCAAATCAAAGCAAAAGGTGATGTCCAGCTGGAAACTGTTGTTTCACACTATTCTAATGCTCCCAAATAGCCTTCCCTTCTTCTTCCTTTCTCCCTAAAATATAATCCCTCTTCTTTTAATCCATGTATTTCTTGAGTGTGTTATTATGACCATTTGTCAACTGCATTGTGTCCTCTATAGTGCGTTCTGCAAGGCGGAGCATGCTCCCAGGTTGGACCATTTCTTCTGCCTGTTCTTCCAGCAGCTCATCCAGCCGTCTCGCCTGAGGGACAGCTCCTCAGCCCCGCTCCCCGACGTCTCAGGGACCCTTTTCCTCGATGGACTGCCAGCGGTCCGATGGCTCACGCTGCCTCCAGAAATCAAGGTGCATCTCTGTGTGTGCATGTGGAGACTGGACAAGGCTTGAGGATTTGATTTTTGTCAGGAAGCAGCAGTAAATACAGCAAAAGTATTAAGAGTTTCTGTTCCTTCAGGTCTTTGAAGTTGAATGTTTTTAACTTGTTGCCCCGAGTGCAGCTGTGGCGCCCTCTAGTGTCCACTGTTAAAAATTACACAATGTATCACTGACAGCAGCTGGATTGAAAGACTATAGATAACACTGCAAAAAATTGGACATAAAAAATGGACACACAAAAGATTAAACATAGTATCTTTGCCATGCTAATAATTAAATCCTTTTAATCTTCTATTTGATTTTCTGTATCCACAGATGGAGGTGGATACTGTTCTTTCTGATTTCGAGTCTTCTGATTTTGGGGAAATGGTAAGACTCTGTAAAAACTTGGTCAGTTACACACTTTCACAACGAGCAAAAAAACTTAAAGGTCTGGTTTTCAAAATTTATGCTGATAGGACATTAGCTGAGACACAATCTGTCCTCTGGCTTTAGTAAGGGAAAAGAGAAGGGTAGCGTATTGTTAGAGGCATGTTCACGTGTGTGTGTGTGTGTGTGTGTGTGTGTGTGTGAATGTGTATTTTTAATGAGAAGCGAATGGGGTCTGGCTTGTCCTTTGAATGTACAGCATTAACTACCTGACTGCAGAGGGATTATTGACACTGGAAGCAGTTAAGTGAAGTAGATGTCATTATCCTTTGAGTTCTTCATGTATTTTTACTTCTGCCGGGGAGGTTATGTTTTTGCCCGTGTCCGCTTATTCGTCAGCAGGATTACGGAAAAAGTACTGAGTTTGGTTGAGGGATGGGGCATGGAAGAACCCCTTACGTTTTGTGGGCAGATTCAGATCATTTACTATGAATTAGAAATTTTTTCAATGAAGTCTGGTGTATGTTGTTTGACATGCACGTTTGTATGCGCTCTCTGAGTGCCATTCTAGTTATCTTTGTCTTTATTTTTTGCAGTCAGAGGACTTTTTTGGCCTGAGGCGTCTGTATGTCATTCTTGGCTCCTGTTTGTTCTACAAGGTAGGTGTCACAGTTAAAACAAGCACACACGCACACTTCAGTGCCAACAACCTTATATCTATATCCTCCCCCTGATAGTACCCCACCGTCTAGACAGCTAATGGTAACTGTATGCAGAAGATGGCCTTTCACACAAGATAACATGACGAGCCTGTCCCCTGACTCAGTGACAAACCATCAACCTAATTACTCTGTTAAAATATTAACCAAATATTAAATATCAAGTGGAAAAGGGAGGAGGAGGACGGTGAGCAGCAGGCTGTGTTGCATCCGTTTCAGAGAAGGTGAGAGCCGGTTTTTACCAGGTTTAACTGAATGCAATTTTTATATATATCCTTAAGTGCAAGATGTTTTAATTAAAAATCAATACTTTACATGAAGAGAAATTTTAATGTTTAAAGTTTGATTAAGAAATAAATACGTACATGGTTTCTATGATGGGTATAGTAGTATTACAATTTATGTAAGCAATTTGAGATCTGTAAGAAAGGTGGGTTTTTTTTATATAGATAATAACAACTAGGTTTTTTCTGCACATGTCAAGGACTTGAAGCTAGGTTAAGTGGGGTTGAACTTAGCATACAGGTCAAACTATTGAGTGGTGCTCTCTGCACAATTTGTTGGAATTCAGTTAATTACAAAAAAGAAAAATTTCAATTAATTACAAATAGTGTTCATAAAAAGGTCTTTTTGTCTCAGTATATTTGTTCTTTTAATTTATTTAGCTCTATAAAAGTAATTTTTCCACTCAAAATGCTGGCTCCCGGTTGTTGACACTTGTTTACTAAGGATTTCTAATCATCCACACCCTCCCCTCCTCCAGTCCTACCTGATCGCCAACCATTTGCCTAAAGAGGACCTGCTGGATGTGTGCCTGTACTGCCAGCACTACTGCCTGCTGCCGCTGGCGACCGAGCAGCGTGTGGGCCAGCTGGTCATCTGGAGGGAGGTGTTTCCCCAGCAGAGAGCCAACGGCAGCGGCAGCACTGCGCCGGGCTACAGCCAGCCACAAGGACGACACTTCCTCGTCATAGTGGGGCTGGTAAGGAGGCAAATCACTGACTGTTGTTTGTTTTTGTCGTTCTTGTTAAGTGTGTGTGAGAGTCTTCGGTTCTCTTATATAAAAAGGGCTCTGGCTTTGTCTTAGAGTGTGTTGTCAGAAATCTTACTTGAGGCAGTGCAGTCACACTCGAGGGTTTTACTTGTTGAAAATTGGTAATCGCAGTAAATCCGAAAATGACGGGAACCCGGCGCAATGCCCGTGAAAAGGTCATTTTCATGAGTTCCTACATCAAGTAAACACCAAAGACGGTAACTAAGACAAAGACCAGGGACGTGTCCGCCATGCTCAGAGAAATCTCGTTTTTCAGCATTGGTATAACCCGCTTTAGCTGTTACAGTGGCTAGAAGTGCATTTGTTTTCATGCTAATACAATCTGTAATCATATAGGACAGTAAGTTACCAAAGGCCAGTTACTTCTGTGTTCCCCCCCTGCTGCTCATATTGATTCTGTTACATCATTAAGATGAATCCACCATCATCAACACTTCTTCTTGTCGGTCTTCATTTCATCTCCAGAATGTGTACACTATCCTTTATGTTGTCTTGTTGTGTGTCATCACCCAGTGTCTGTTTCTTGTTATGTTATTTGTTCATTGAACAAATCACGTGTTTGTTTGTATTTCTCCTTCTCTCCACCTCAGAGGCACTTCATGCAGTGTGTGCTGTTAGAAGCAGGTGGCTGTGCTTCACCAGCTGCGGGCTCTCCAGGACCCGACTGTGTTTACGTGGATCAGGTGGACCTTGCTGAACTTATTTGTAAATTTCTGACATAACGTTTATATGTTTTACTCATCTACATCACAACCAAGAAAACCAAAAAGATCACCAAAAGATCTGTCGATCACCACATTATAAACTGAACCTCTCTCACGTTCTGACCCCAGGTGAAGGCCACCCTGCTGCAGTTGGAGGTGTTGGAGGCGGGTATTGAAGAGCGTCTGAACGCGCCACCTGCTCCCTGCCTCTCCTGTGCCGACTGGTTCCTTCCCGCCACCACAGCACGCGACCGCCTGGACAGCCTGGCCTCTTCCTCCCCCGTTTTCAGTAAACTAGCCGGAGCAGTTAAAGGCTCCTCATCGGGGTCAAGAGGCCGTAGCCTGTTTGGGGAGAAGTCCCGGAGGTCCAGCCCCCAGAGGAGTTTGTCGGACAGCGGGAGTGAGGGACAGATGGATGCTGGGTCAGGGTCCAGTTCATCAATGGCTCCAGGCTTCAGTCCACATTCCACCCCGGATTCAGCGAGGAAGCTGGGGGGGCGACGGGATTCTCTGGGGTCTGGAGGGTCTGATGGAAGTGGAGGCAGCGGAGGCCTCTTCAAGGTGCAGTAGTAGTGATAGAACAGACAGATAGGACTTTTTTGAACATTTTCACTTTATTTTTTTCTTTAAACCTTTAATCGCTACGGGGAGGTGGAGAGATGACTGAAGAGAGATGGGGGCTGAAATGAAACAACGGCCACGGACCGGACGCGAACCGGGGCATGTTGCTAGTTAGGGTCTGCACTCTAACCACTAAGCCCTGACATGAACCTACATTTACTTGAATTAACTTGAATTTCAAAAACAGAGTTATCTGTTACTATGTTCATTTTGATGCAGTCTGTAAACCGGGTGCACATAAAAATTCGAGACGTTTGCTGTTATAAAACGAAAAGGTCTATAATTGAAATACAAGGCAGCATCATACTTTTCTCAAAAATATTCTTTCTGGTGTAACGGGCAGAATAAAGTAACTGTACATATACTTTACAAGTCGAAAATGTGAATTTAGTGTTACATTACTCTCATGATGGATTCTAACTCAAATCTCCAAGAAAAGCAGATTTTATTGGACCTTGTACTTACCATACTGTAATGAATTACAATGTTCTGGCTTAATCTTGTTGTGTGCTTTGACAGATTCCCAGGATGAAGCACCCAAACCCATTCTACCTGGGAACCCTAAAGAAGACCCTGACTGAGAGAGAGACAGAGGAGATGTATAATACCATGAAGTAAATGATGGGGAATAATCCTTCACGTTCATTCTAGTTGCATTTATGATTTATGTTGGCTAAACCCTGTCAAAAACTAAAAAGACATTGGCTCTAAAACCATCAGCCCTGTCAGTAACTGTATCTTTCTGTCCTGTGTGTGTGGCAGACTAACCTCAGGCGCTGAGAACACCTTGTTCCACTACGTCCTGATGGAAACCGTTCAGGGAATCTTCATCGCTCCCACTCACAGAGAAGTGGCTCAGCTCAGCGGCTCCATTCACCCCCAGCTCATCCGCAACTTCCACCACTGCTGCCTCTCCATACGGGCCGCGTTTCAGCAGAGCCTACCGGCCAGGGTGACTCCTGTTTTACGGTTATAAATGAATGTAGTCTAGGCCTCAGGCGATATATCTCAACTAACTACGCAGTTCACACCAATCAAGAGAGGAAGAGGTGTTAAAAGTCAAGGCCAACTAATGTCACACCAAGACAAAATTCTCTCAATTTCAAGTCAAGAGCCAGACTTCGAGTGCTGCTGAGATCAGGTTCAGACCAAGACTGCAACATTACAATACTATGACTGAATTGTGTTGGTTTGCCCTTATAGCGAGAACTCTAAACGTTCCAGACGAGGACTGGGAGTTTTAGATTCAATCTTTCCGGACAGACAAAATATCAGAATTATAGCTAGATCGACAAATTGGCCGGGCTGATATATTTGCTAATCTGTGTTAGCTAATCAGAGGTATATGGACATTGGTGTATATGTCAGCTGATGAGAAATTACAGTGCAAAAATGCCAAAGATACTGCATGTTTGATGCTGCTCGGGAAAAGTGATGGTTACGTAGCCGCATAGTTTGTCCACCAGAGCCTGATGACAACTTTTTTACCTCCGCCAAGGGGGTTATGTTTTCGCTCGTGTATGTTTATTTGCCAGCAGGGTTACGCAAAAAGTGCCGAACCGATTTGCACCAAGCCTGGTGGGGGGAGCACGGGCCAGGGAAGAACCCATTAAATTTTGGCGTGGATCTGGTTAAAGGGGCAGATCCAGAGATGTTTTTTTATCACCTTCCTTAACATGACGAGAGAAGGCATTTTTCAACATTTCCGTCAGTATTCGGCGCTGGCGGAGGTATGCGCTCTACTGAGTGCCCCTCTAGCTTTTACAGAATAAACCACAAGCCACATCTTGATCACAAATCTTTAAAAATCAGTTCGAAGGAATCCTTACCGGAACAGTTTTTTTAATGTTATGAATAAAAATAAATATTGGTTGATATATCATTATCAGATTTTTTTAAACTCTCAAATATCTATATTGGTATTAGTGTCAAAAATCCAGCCTAGGTCGGGATATATACAATACATAATTAGAATATGTACAGTTGTAAGACAGTGGTGCAGCTACATTTATGCATTTGACTGCTCTTGAACTAAAGTTTAGTGTTGCATTGTCAGACTCTTTGTCAAAACTAAGTTAAAACTAGATGGATTTCAAATTCATCATGTGTATAACACTCTTGGTAAGAAGGGAGGCTGTTGTTCAGTTGAAGGAGCAGGATTCCAGCTCCCACATTACATATATATATATATTACATAAAGCCTTTAAAGTGGATACACCTCACACAACGCCCTTTATAATACGTTGTGAAGCTTCATTTGCTGCTGCACAGCCAGCGTGTGTATTAGTTTCCTTCCACATCTGCCTCTCTGTAAAACTCAGCATTGCCCTGTCACCGCCGAGGGGAAAATAGCCTTCTGTGTGCTAATGTGTGGCTGATGAATCAAGTTGTCAGTGTGATTTTCTTCCCCGCAGGGTCGTCGGGCAGCGGACAGGCCTCAGGGCGGTGGTTGGGGTCTGGGCCCAGTGAAAGAACACGGGGTCCTGTTCCAGTGTAAACCGGAGAACTGGACCGACCAGAGGAAACCTGCTCCCACCATGACTTACTGGGTCATTGGGTTCGTCAGCTCTTTCAGCTCTACACCAGTGGCTCCAGAAATGGGGAATGCAGCTATTCAGCTTTTTGCTTTAACCAGGATCATAGTGTATCATCTTCTGTGAAATGATCCTTGCAAGGAAATTGGATATTGTAGCGAATAGAAAAGAATAGGATAAAGTCGGCTTAGATCTACACGCAGCCACCATGTCTGCGTTTCATCTTAGAGCGGCACTTTTTCATTTTAACTTCCAATGAAGAGTACCAGTTGTTCCGTTTCAACCTGTGCAATGACTGGAATGAATCAGCAGCATTGTACACGGGGTTTTAGCGGAAAGGGAGGGAAGGAAAACTGGCCCGTATTATACCGATGGTACTTGTTATTTGTCTTTGAGAGTCTCCCAGTCGTAGGAATTCAAAGAGAAGAGAGACAGAGGGCCGGAGGGTCAGGGATGGGGTTAAAGTAGAGAACTGAAGCTTGAGGGGGGATCAGGCAATGAATACTAACGGTAGTCAGAGGTTTTAGCTGATCCCCTGAGGGACATTCACTTGAGGAGAAATAAGTTCTGCAGCTTTTTTTTTTTTTTAATGCTTTCAGTTTTTTATTTATCAGTTAATGAAATAAAAAAACTCAACTGCAGTGTAGGCATACCTGTTTTTATTTTTAGAATGAAAAAGGTGTTTGAACACACTAAGCAGATCTGGAGTATGAAGTGTGTTCACACTGGAAAAGTAACAAAAAAAATATATTCAAAAACAGTCAGTATGCAGACTTAAAAAAACTTTGATTTTTGAGTGTGCTTTTGATGAGCGTCATCCTCCCAGAACACAAAGGAAATGGAGGAGCTGCTCACAGTTAGAGGGAAAAAAAAAATAGTACTAATTGTGGATGCGTGTGAAACAGCTCCACAAAAGTCTGAAAAAACAAAAAGTAACTTACATTTGTGGGAAAACATTTACTTTGTCTTTAAGGAGTTTAATTGCCAGTGGCTTTCTAAAGGCAGAGTTTGACATTCAGTGGTACTAGTACAATTTCCTGTTAGAATAAAACAGTGAAGCGTGGTGATATCCTCTACACTTGCTGCACAGTACATTATAAAGATTAATATATAATATACTGTATATAATTGGGACATAGCATGTCAGATTTTATGCAGTTGCACTTTGCATATGTATTTCTCTCCATGTGAAGTCATTTTCTGAATTAATATGACCGCACAAGTCTTTTTCTCACATCCCGATCTCACCCTTTTCTTCGACTTTCAGGCGGATGTTGCTCGAGCCCGTCCCTCAGGAATTCTACGTGTGTTTTCATGACTCGGTGGCAGAGGTTCCTGTAGAGATGGCCTTCAGACTTCGCTTCGGTCTGGCCTTGTGATGCGTCATCTCTCTTTAGATTAGTGACAATGATGGAGATTTCTTGAACTAAAGAAGCGTCAGTTGCATTCTCAGGAAAATAGCCCAAACTGTGGCGCTCGTGCAACGCACCTGAGAGTTTCTGTGGGATATTGTAAAATGGGTCTACATGGAGTCTGACTCCTACAATGTGCCTCTATTTTACAGATGATTTTCTGCAGATAAAAGCAGAGCGAAGCAAATAGCCGGCCAACTGCTGGCCTCTAGTTCAAACCAGGATGTTTTTGTGCCTTGTTGTTCAACCAGATCACATGTTCCACGACAAAAGCAGTTCTGGGCTGAATGTAGATGTTTGTGTATATGAAAAGCCACTCAATCGGTGAATACCTCAGACACGTTGGTGTAAACCTCTGACAAGAGCAGACAAGACCTTCCAGTGAAAGCAGTCGCCACCTGTCAGTATGCTGCCATTAAGTTTGCAAAGCTGAACCAACAAAAATGATGCTGCTGCACAAAACTCCGTGTTAACATGAGGAAATAAGGTTGTATTAATATTTTCACAAATTTTATGCAGTGTTGGGAAGGACTTTCATTTATTAATTTAAGTGCGTCTGTATAGTTTTGTATGGAAATGGACTCCGTTGTTACCAAAATGAACACTGAGATTAAAAAAAGATATACAGTTTCTCTTCCATTCTTTCAAACTAATCTCTCTGTCACAGACGGCGCTTGTCAGTCTTTAAGCATAGTTTTCACATTCTTAACAAAATGAGAATTCCAAGCCAGTGGAAACAACACTACTGTCTCAAAACTTGTACAAAAATATTGGTTTTTATATCTTCTTCAACAAATGGATACTCCACAAATTGAAATCATAAATACTGAATAAGGTTTGATTTTACACAGATTTTGATATCATAATTGAATTGTGTAACCAGCATCACTGAAGGGAAAAGCCATTATTATTAGTATAACACATCTACAAACAAAAAAAGACAAGAACATAAAAAGTAAATCCACTTTGCACTTGGATTTTGAGTCCTGAAAAGTTTTATGTTTGAAGTGTAAAATGTAAATTTTGTCAAATTGTGTGACCATGTGGACTGTGGGCACCTCATCGCATCTCAGTGTAGTACAAGCAGAACTACAACCGAGGCCATTTTAAAAGATACCTGTCTCTTTAATGTTCAGACTGCGCTCTGAACAAGCAGCAGGTTCCTCTTGTAACAGTCGAGGCTGCAGAGAGGAACCCCAGTCTTTGAGCAGGAGTACTTCTTCAGGTTGGTGCAGCCGCTGACCCCACAGCTCACCGGGGCCGGAGGCTGAGGACAGCGAGGTGCTGGGGCCGGAGCAGGGACCCCTGTGGGGAAGGAGATGGCCATGCCCTTGGCGGAGTCACTGTACCGGACCATGGGGCACTGGCTCTGCTTGGACTTCTTCTCCTTCATGCTTTTGATCTTGGCCTTGCTGGTTTTTGTCAGTCTCTCTATCGTCTGGTTCTTGTTCTCTTCGGCCTTCTTGGCAGCCTGCAGGCGCCTCTTTCGAGCTCGTTCCTCCCGTTTCTGCATCATCTCTGCGGTCATCTCCTTCTCCTTGTAGCCCATTGGGAGCTCAAGGAGAGGCTGGCTCTGCTGCTTGTGTAACAGGGCTTTCTGAACAGGAACAACAGAAGAAAAGCACTCAGGGATAAATGCTGAAGCAATTTTTTGATCAACAGGGTACTGAACCGTTTCTCTTCCTCACCTGTCTGGCTGTGAGCAGAGACTCATCGACCTCTTTCTTCAGTTCTCCGTTGTCGTCGAGCTCTCCCTTCTCCAGAGCATCCAGCCACCTCTCCTCCTCGTCCACAGGCCCACCCAGCATGGAGTCTGAGTCCATGTCTGGCAGAGGGGACGTGGCCAGGTTGCTGTCTTCATCTGATATATGACAAACAATTTTTTAAAAAAAAATAAACACATGGATTTATTCTCCAACCAAGGCCAGAAAGGGGGGTCTTTAATTTTGACCAAGGTGAAACAAGAAAACTATTCATTTTAAGGTCACTTTCGTTATTATATATTAATATACAATATTAAGATCATTCACTGTGCTTTTCCCTACGCAAAAGTTATTGTTTTGAATCAAAGAGGAAAGGTAAAAGTCACGATTCAGCGTTTAAGATGACAGTATTAATTGATTGATGTCTAAATCTGAAAACCCTTAATCTCAAAATGCTCTGTCTGCTTGATACTTAGATATCATAGAAAAAGGTCTAAAAAGAAAAACAACCAGAAACTTTGCAAATTTATATCCAAACTGTAAGTTAGGTAGGGCAACAAAGAGATTATTATAAGTATTATTGAATGTTTCAATTATTTATTTGATACAACGACTAATCATGTTGTCTATATAACATTAGACTACAATGAAAATGCCCATCATTACACAGTGATATCTTCAAATTTCTCATTTTTTCCAAACGACATTTAGTTTATGATGACACATGACAAAGAAAAGCAGCATATCCTCACAACTGAGACGCTGTAAACTACAGAATATTTGACATTTTGCTTGAAAACAACTAAAATGATCAGTCCACTGTCAAAATAGTGGCTGATTAATTTTTTTGTCTATCAATTTGCGAATTCGTGCTATTATTCATACCGTTCTACGATTCCATTTGTTTCCATTCTTTTCCACACCTTTTTGGCTTCTAACCGCTTCAAATAAAACAAAGTCTATTTGTGATCCCAAAACTTATGGTAGGCATGAATTATGAGCAGCTCGTCACAACAGATTTTCCCCTCTCAGATAGTTTAATTTGAGCTTTTGAGGGCTAGAGGGTTAGATGTATCCAGTATTTCACAAGAAAAACACAAACAACAGCAAAAAAACAGACATTATTTTGTGGAACAGAAATATATTTTGATGTCTTATTCCTTTTAATCATCTTGTGACCCCATGTGGTGTCCAGAACCCTAGATTGGGAACCACTGCCGCACAGCATGAAATGAATGAATCAATTAGCAATTTAGAGCGACACGGTGAAAATCAAGCCAAACATTTATTTTTCTCAATGTAACACTTGTCTATTGACTATTGGGGCTTTCATACAAATTTAAATCAAACTAAAGATGGGTGACGAGGTCTCCGTGGAAAAGGAATTATCTGTGATGTTATGATGACCAGATTAAAATCATAACAGGATAGGAGTCTTACATCCAAATCCAGTAAATATCTACGGGCTCTACTTGTAACTTACCCAGCCAGGCCCGATATTGCTCCAGAGGCACAGAAGGCTCGTCGTCGTCGTCGTCGTCATCGTCTTCATCATCATCATCAACATCGTTATCAATGATCATCAATGGAGAGGGAGGTCGGGCCACACCAGGATGCACGGTAAAAGTGGGAACACTGGTAGAGACAGCAGGAAAACAGACCATCAAATGACAAACTGACAAATGAGCACCAACACAGATGCTTGGAACGGACTATGATCAAACCAGGCCGCCTTCAACATCATAGCTCACCTCTTGGTCCCCAGCGTCTGTCCTCCCAGTTTGATCTTGAGTCTGAGCTGCGGAGGAGGCCGTGGAACCACGACAGGCTCGGGCTCCAGGGCCTCAGTGAAGCTGTGGTGCTTCCTCTTGTGCTTCTTGTGTTTTTTGTGTTTCCGCTTGTGAACGCTGTGCAGGCTAGAACTGGCTTCACCTGCAGAGGACAAGAAGGAGAACACTGGTATTAGAAACAAGTATATGAACTGTTAAACTGTGGTTTCTTTTAGACCAAAAAGGCTGGATTGTTTGTTAAACATGTTGTCCATTGCCATTTCCTACGGATTCACCTATGTAGATCAATTAATATGAAGCAATAACAATATTGGTCAAAAACATTTTTACTGCTGATATTTGCAGATCTGGCATTTTTGTATTTTTCTCAAAAGTATAGTGCGCACTGTAAAATTTGCTACAAAATAAGCAAAATACAACACTTTTGCTTTTTTAAGCAGCTGAAACAGGTCCTCTCATGACTTCAAAAAAAATGCAATAAACCCAATATAACAAACACCAGCTCTTGCAACGAACACTATACACTGGCACCAGAATCAGCTGCTAGTGTAAAAAGTTGACTGTACTATAATTTAGCAACTGAAAAGTGGATTTAGTTATTCCTTCAAAACCACCAGCTTAGCATAAAAAAGGGTTGTCTGTATACATTCACATGCTTTTGACCTCCAGAAATGCACCTTGGTATCAGCTGATATACTGGATATTTTTAACTGTTTAAATTCTTTTTTTCATTTGTTGGGAGAAGACTAAACAGAGAACACTTAATTACATGAATTGAATTGATTGCATTTTGGATGTAAACTGTAAATGGAAAGGTTTTCCAATCAAACCACTTCAAAAAAAAAAAAAATGCTCAGATTTAAGGACCTCTTAACTCTAATTATCTGTGCCATCTAAATATAACACAGTCAGTTAGATTTCATATTTCCAGCCGCATCCCTAATGCAAAGGACTTTCATAATTAGTTGCCAGTGTGTTATGTACTATGTATACCTAACTGAAACTAATGCAGCCCTGCAATAAATCCTACTTTTCATGAAGGTTATAATGTTCAGTTTCCCCCCCATTAATATCAATAAGGGTAGACTAAATATTACATTTTTTGTATTTGGTAAACTGGCAATTAAATGTATATTTCAGCACAGGAGAGCCTAACCTTATCGATCAAAATGGAAGATTTGATGTCCATAATTATGCATACTCACCGAGAAACCTGGGGTGAATAATGTCTTTTCTTTTCCCCATTGAGACGACGACGGGGATGTAAACACCAAGGACAGAACAGCCAGTCTGCAGCTCTACATAACAGCAGAAGCCTCTGAAGCGCGAACCAGACAGAAGCACACCTGATACCTTAAAAACTGATTCGATGCAACATTAATGCAGACAGCAACAGTTGCAGCTATTCTCCGTTAGCTAAAACACGAGAGCATATTTTCCATTCAGTTTATTTTATGTATTTATTTAGTAAACTGTAAAAGGCTAACTTGAAGGAGGAGGAGGAGGTCGTCAGCTTTAACTTTACCTTACTTAGCCGGGAGATCACTCTCATTTACTAGCATGCCTTCAGCGCCTACAGTTATCGTTAGAAAGCCCATCCCAAAATAGACCAATTTGGAGGTAGGGGTCTGTGGCACAGACTGAAAAACTGGGGCAATTTCGGCCTTAACTAGTTAAAATTAAGTTATGAAGTTTTATCATTCGTAGTTGGCACAACGCAGCTAAGCTAACAACACGGAAATTCGTACACACCGTCGTCTTCCGGCCATTCTTGACCTCTGGATACGGTTGATCGCCCTCTAGCGGGGAAAAACGAGAACAAACCGGCGACAGCCTCGCCGAACGTCACACCGTTAGGGATTTACACTCATTTCCTTTGTTCTGAATTGATCTAACTGGCTATATGACACCGACTAAAACACACAAAAAAAACCCTCATAAAACAACTTAAGCGGAGTCGTTTCGCAAACGACAACCGCTAGCGTAATTGTGTTTTTTCTTCTACAGCTTGGGTAGTGTAGTTCATGTCATGAAAAACTGCAGCCTACCATTTCGCATCCCCCCATATCAAAGGAATACATTAACCAGAAGTCCACGGGCCGGTCGACCGGCCGTACGCAAGGTCAGTTACACGGATGAACGTGGACGAGTTTTATACCGCAACTAACGTTATATTTATCAGTCATATTTGGTGTAATTTACGTCCACTCGTCCACGGCGGTGCCCCGACGAGTGTCAACCCCTGCTCGTGTCTGCTAGCTCGCTTTGACACCGATCAGTGTTGAGCTACATGTGTCCGAAGCTACGCTGCCGGTCTGATTAACGTACAGCATCGATTTCTGTTGCGTTAAGCAAACCAGTGTGGCGAAATCAGGAATCAGTTTTTTTCCGGTATGTTGCCCGGGGTCAAACGCAGTTCATTCACAGAGTTTATATTTGTTTTAAATCGAATGCGAAATAAAAGATAAAAAAAAAAAAAACGCAGAACAGCTGCTTCGCTGTGAGGCTCAGCAACAGGTTGACACTGAAAAGGATGAATAAACCCAATTATTTCTTTATGTGAAAGGAAACTAGTATTTCTGAATGCATCATTTTTATGTATTTATTTATTTTGATTTTTCTGCAGGAATCATGAATTACGCTCGTTTCCTGACGGCCGTTAGTGCAGCCAGAAAGCCCTCTCCCATCAGGATGCTGAGTAAGTTTTACTGCTAGTCTGCTTTTCACGAGAAGCTTCCCCTGAATAAAATGAGGGGCCGAGGGAGTGACTGCGGGTTGTGGTAGCCGGCGGGCACCTCGTCGAGGCTGCGGGGCCCCATCCCTCCCCGTCACAGCACGGTGTGCGTTGTTTCTCTGTGGAGGAATACTGCCCCTGGCCCCGGGCTTGCTGTGTGGCAATTTGATTAAACTAGAGCTGGAAAAAAAAAAAAAAAAAAGGTTGGTCAATGAATCAGTCAGTCCGTCAACAGAAAAAATTACAGTAAGTATTGTGATAACGGATCCAGTGTGTAAGTCATTTTTTTGAAGCAAAAATACCAAATATTCACTAGTTTCAGATTCTCAGTTGAGAGGATTTGCTCTCAACTGAGAACTCTTTGATTTATGAAACAATAAACCGAAGATCTTTGAGGTCCGGACTGTTGATTCGACAAAACGTGTCATTTTGAGGACATCACCTTGGACTTTAAGGAAATAGGGACAGGCATTTTATATTTATTTTCTGACAGTTTAATACATTTTAGAAATTTATTTGTACATATGTAACGTGTAAGGACAGTATCGGCTTAAATAATAAATGTCTTGAAACCAGATCTTGACTCAGGGACCCTCCTCAGGACAGGGCGTTAAGATCAGCTAATATAGCAAGGACCACCTTAAGCCCCTTGTCACGTCAGTTCAAATTGTGCTTTGGGGCTGCATATTCCCATAGTAAATTTCAATTAAATTAACACAAACCAGCTGACTCAGTTAAAATAAAACTGGACTTTTGGGGCCCCTGGAGATCGGGGGTGATTTTATTCAGGTGAAATATGGGCCAGAAGGTTAAAACCGGGACAAATTTGGCTGAAGAGTTGAAGTATTTTAGTAATTTATATGTACCCAACTTGGTACATGTCATCACTGTTACTGCGGCATTTTAGTGACTATTTTGCCACGTCACCTGTACTAAACCTGCCGTACACAGAGATGCAGTCACTGAAATGCTGCTGCAATTAATATACATCTAAAAAAAAAGAAAAAATAAATTCCTGAAACAATCCATTTCAGTCATGTTAGAGATACTCTGTACTCTTTTGTTCCAGTTTATCGCAGACACTTCAGTAATGATAAGTAAGAAGAAACTGCAGTAGATTAACTTTAAAAATGTTTGAGGTTATTTAGAAACAGCACCTTTATTATGCAGTTTGTACATCATAGAGGAGTTTTTTTTTTTAACTTTTAAATGTTCTGTTTAAAACATGTTTAAGTCATAGTTCTTTAATGACCAAATTTAAGGGATCATTAAATGTCTATTTTTTATAATGAGATTTTGTTAAGAAATGTATATGATTCTAAAAAAGGCCACAGAATTCCAGTATCAGTCGGGCTCTAAAGCCTTTTCACCTGCAGAGTGTCCAGATATGCTCACTGGGTACTTTGGAGCAAGAAACTGAATAATGAATTAATGTTTTTTTCCCAAGAAAATTCCTAAAATCTTGATATCTTAATTGCTGGTGTAGGTCACAGGTTATAGTATCATTTGTGAAGTGTTTTTCCTACACTAGGATCTTAGTATTTCAGCTGAAACCTCAGTAAAAGTCAACCCTCATCTTCTCTGTCTCCAACCGAACGCAGCCGAGCTGCAGCAGCGGTCGCCTCCGACCCTGATCTCTCTGGCCGGAGGAGCGCCGAACCCCAACACCTTCCCCTTCCAGTCAGCGTCCATCACGGTGAAGAATGGACAGACGGTCACCTTCGATGAAGCCGCGATGAAGAGAGCGCTGCAGTACTCCGCCTCGAATGGGTGGGCGAGCAAGACAGGAATCCGCGTTTTGTAGCGTCAGTCACTGCTTCGTGAGACTTTCCAGGACATGAACAGAGACATTCAAACGTAGAGATACTTTCAAGATCCAGAAAGTAAGGTTTTTAAATAATAAAATGCATCTTATCGGTCTAAGTGAAGCTGTACTCTGGGATATGAGAAATTAAGAACTGAATTAAGAACTGAATACAGAGCTCGTCCTGAACAGCAGAGGGTGAGAACCCTGTACCCTCGTCAGTGTCAAGATAGTTTTTGCCAATATTGTCCCCGTGTTGTCTTGTGCTGAGAAGTGCTGGTAGCCAGGCTATTGAGAATTTTCCTTATGCATGTGGCCCTCTACAGTAATAGTTAACGTGAAATAGCCGGAACGTCTGGACATTAAAGACCTTCTTTAAAATATGTGTCTTATCTTTACTTCAGGCTACGTTAGAATAAAGTCTTTACAGCAGAGGAGTGTGGAGGTTATCATTCTCCAGCGACCTTTATCTTTTTATGACCACCTCTGTAAACTCCCCGGCCTCAAGTGACTCGCATCACTGACTAATTTGTTGACTTTGAGTTTGTTGAGTAGTCAGTGATGACATATTAGCTTATGCCCTGTGAAGTATCGTACACCTACACCTTGTTCCTTTATGTTAACTGAGGTTTTATAGCTCTTTTGTGCTGTAGTCTATAAATGCCACTGGTTATTACAGTGTGAACTCTATCGTGCTCTCAGTCTTGAAAAAGTTTCCATCCCGATGTAGAATCCCCGAGCTGCTGACGTGGATGAAGAACCTGCAGAAGAACCTCCACAATCCACCGACCGCCAGCTACACCCCAGAGAACGGCCAGATGGAGATGTGTGTGACGACGG
The DNA here is from genome assembly GCF_016859285.1 of Xiphias gladius. Classification (NCBI taxonomy): domain Eukaryota; kingdom Metazoa; phylum Chordata; class Actinopteri; order Istiophoriformes; family Xiphiidae; genus Xiphias; species Xiphias gladius. The sequence goes on from NC_053411.1 coordinate 13,611,432, forward strand.
GGAGCCAGGAGGGGCTCTGTAAGGTACTGACACCACCAGCTGCAAATGGCTGTTGTTTACTTTCACTCGCACTGTTGTTAGAGGACCAGATGTAAAAGCAAAGGGTCACATGAAGATGTTTGTGTCAGTAATTTTCTGTTTTGGGAGCTCGCCAACTCAGTTCTTGTGCATCATCCATGTTTAAACAATCAGTTTCTGTTTTTTTAATACACAAATTTCATTACATACAGTAAACTACGCTTAATAAATAGAATATATTTATTTTTTGACGTGATTTTCACTACATAAATCTTATTGTGTTACATATTGCTATAAAAGAAGTCCCAATGATTAATGTCATTTTGATTCCCACCGTGTTTTTGAGTCTTGTGTGTTAACTGTTTTCTGGGGTCTAGGTGTTTGAGATGCTGGTCAACCCTGGAGACAACGTTCTGCTGGATGCACCCACGTATTCAGGCACACTGGCAGCGGTGAGAGCTCTTTCTTTTATAATGATAATTTTATTTCCAACCGCACAAACACACAGTCACTCACGGTCCTGTAACCTTTTAACTTACGTCTTTTACTCTGTAGCTTCAGCCGCTGGGTTGCAACTTAATCAACGTTCCCAGCGATCAGCACGGCATGATACCTGCAGCCCTGAAGCAGGTCTTGTCTCGGTGGGACCCCTCAGAAGTCCACCAGCCCGGCAGCACCGCTCCCAAAATTCTCTACACCATCCCCAACGGGGGAAACCCCACTGGTGCCTCCATGACGGCTCAGAGGAAGAAAGAAGTGTATGAGGTTTGTCTGCCAAGTCGCAAAACAAAAACACAGAAATGTTAATTTTGCATATGCTCGGGTTCAAAGATGACTGCATGCACACACTGCAGATGAAGTTTTACGTTATGGATCCATCTGAATCTCTCTTCAGTCAGATTTATGCAAAGCAGTCAGTGAAGCGCTGGCTCTGCTAATTAGAGCCTGTTGTGAAGCTGTTCTCCCTGCAGATTTCCCCTGTCGTTTTCTATTAACGTCCTCCGGTCTTTTTAATAGATGGCCAGGCAGTACGACATGCTCATCATCGAGGACGACCCGTACTATTTCCTGCAGTTTAACAAGGTACAGAAATAGTCCGCTCTCCTCCTCTGTTTGTCAGAACTTACTTTTACATTACAGTACATTTAAAAATCTGAAATAGTTGAGTTGTCTCCTTTTTTGTTACTTTACTGTCTGATCTGGATAATTATGAATTGAGGCCAGAGTCTAGTGTGATTCACGTTATGTTTCTGTATTTGGCAGCCGTGGGCTCCCACGTTTCTCTCCATGGACGTTGACGGGAGGATCATCAGGACAGACTCTTTCTCTAAGATCCTGTCTTCAGGGTGTGTGTGTTGGTGGCGGTTGCTTTTTTTTAAATTTTTTTATTTTTTTTTATTCCAGTGCATGCAAAGCTCTGCTGTTACTGTGAAAGATTTTATTGACTCTGCTACAGCACAGTGTTTGCCCTTTTCCTGTAATGTGTTGGGACCTGATATGAAAGCAGGGTGTGTTTTTCCAGTCTATCTTGCAGTTTAATTTGCTTGTGCAATTCCCCGCTGCTCGTATCTGATGGTTGTGTGTGCAGGATACAGCTGATGATTTTGTTTATAGGAAAGGATCCTTCGTGGCCAAATACATTATATGTGGACACCCCTGTCTCCATGCTTTTGTTTACTCATGGTCTGGGGCTTTTGGTCATAGTTTGGCCCTTTAGTTCTAAAGAAGAGAAAACTTAATGCTACAGTCATATTTTAGAGAGTTGACTTTATTTAGCATGTTTTAAAGATTTTTAATCATTACTATATCACAAACATAATATTACAGACATGTCCTTTCGTTTACATCCCTAACTACACAGTCACACTCAGATTTTTCCAGATTGAAGTCATAAAAGTCACAAACGTATTTGATCAAGTCAAAGTTTTTGCAGACAGATGTACTTTCCGAATTAGAATCTGTAATTAATCTTGTCTCGCCATTCTTGGCTTGTTGCTTTGACATTAAGAACTTTTTACGTGAAAGACCAGGCAACATCAATACAAACCCCAAAATTGCAGATTAAGAGCATTCAACAACGTGTAAAGTCAGTATACAGTATATTCAGAACCACATACAAGTGAATTTTTATGTGTGTTTATGTCCACAAGTGCCATTTTCTAGGTTGTGGGGTTACTATCTCAAGTAATGTCAAGTTAAATATCACACATGATTCTGTGTGGGAGATGTTTTATGTATACATGCACCAGCACGTTCATGTCTTTGGTTGCTTGTCTGTTTTTTTTTTTTTTGTTTCAGTCTGAGGATAGGTTTTGTGACCGGCCCGAAACCGCTGGTGGACCGGGTGGTCCTGCACATCCAGGCCTCAACAATGCACACTAGTACCTTCACGCAGGTGAATAAAACCTTACTTTTCCACCACCACATTCTGCCTTTTTTCACCATCACTAAATTAACAATTTATATTTGTGGCTTACTTGCAAACCGCTTCCTGCTTTGTGTTGGTGTTTGATATTCATCGTGTGTGGCAGCCTCCGTCTTGGTGGCATCTAAATGGGCTAAAAGAAACAATTTGAAAATGCTGTTTGCACTGACAGTACCCCAACCAAGCAGACCTCCATGCAGCAGTAAGCACGGAGCAGAGCGGCTCAGTTATGCAGTCTCCGTACGCAGAGTGCCAACAATGAAGCATATTTTTGAGCAGAGTCATCACAGACTTGTATGGTCTGCCAGCCTCTGTTCCCAGCCCTCAGGCACACTACATTTATACCAACACAAACTCGAACTCGCCAGCGAGAAGGGGTGTGTTGTCATGCTATAGCCGAGGCCAAATAGAGCTAAATAAGACGTTGTGGTGTGTCTGGATTGGCAGCAGCTGCAGAGGAGGTTTTAACAAGACAGAGGAAGAGGGTTATTAAGGATCCGCAAAAGATCTACTGCCATCCTCTGATTCAATACCTGCCTCTGCTTTTTCATCTAATCTGGACTAAAATGTTGGCAGTAACTCAGAAATCCATGCAGGCTGGTACACATTTACTCACACATGTCTTTTATATGATGACTAACTGTCAACATTAACAGGCAAGAAAAAAAACACAAAGCTTTGTGATGAAAAGAAGGTGTGTCATACTCTAACTGCACTGTTGTACTAACAAATACAACAGATGAGTACAATCATTTCACAGTACAAGAGTTTTGTTCCTCTTTGATCTCTTTTGAATCTGTAACAGTCCTCCCATTATGTAACCTGTGTCCTGCTTCCTTTCAGCTCATGGTGTCTCAGTTGTTGCACAGCTGGGGTCAAGAGGGTTTCCTCCAGCACATAGACAGGTATGTCACCTCCAACATTTTCTCTGTATTAGCCACATCTGCTCTGCAGGACAGGCTGGACTGGTTAAGAAAAGGTATTAGCTCATTTATGATAAATGATACAGCCACTCCTGCAGCGATGCATGAAACTGTTGTTCTCTCTTCTCACAGGGTGATTGAGTTTTACAGGAAACAACGTGATGCCATGATCAGCTCTGCAGACAAGTGGCTCAAAGGTTTGTGGACCTATACATTTTTAAATGGTCATTTTGCAGCCTTTTGAGTTGGATTTTCTGTAAAAACAGTATTTTATAACTGACCTCACAGTTTCTTGAAGGCTGAGAGTGAAAAGAAAATAATAGATAAATGTATGCCACCGAGAAATACGTAAGAAGAAGTGAAATTAGCCGTCCAGACCATAACTTGTTGGAAAAAAATACTGGCATAGACATTAATAGTGAGAATTATTATGTGTCACTGAAGTGCAGTCTGAAGCTGTGTCCCAATTCCAAACTACATGCTTATTGTACACAGTATTTTGTCTATAAAAATCTTTTATAGTGTGATGTTTTGGCAATTAGTAGATCAGACAGTATGCGATGTCACTGCCAGATACACGTAACAAAGACACAGCACATGTTTTTTTTTCCAAACATGCCATGTTTTTAAAACTGTTCCTGGTGCTGTTTTACCACCAACCACAATTAGTTTTAACATTTTCCAGCTGTGAGGGAGCTGCACCATTTCCTTTATGCATTGCATTGTGGGAGAAGAGTGTCCGTCAACAGCACACAAACTAAATCAATAGGTTTTTTTATTCTGCATATGCACACTTTTTTTTTTTTTTTTTTTTTTTTAAATGGTCATATTTTCCGGCGTGAACACACTAAATACTCAAAACTTGCTCAAAAGTAGCATCTAGTATGAGCACCTAGTGACCATTCATGGAACTGCGTGTTCAAGTACTTTCTCGTTGGCAGACGGGGATTCATGCCATTGGAACAGCAACCACTACATTTCTGAAGCTGTAAACTGCTTAATAGACTGTATGTTTAGTCAAGATTTGGTTGGATGGATGAGAATTTTTAGAGAAGCTGCACAGAAAAGAGTTTACTGCAGCGACAAACAAAGACCACAGAAGGGGAAATCCTGACTGCTTTTCATTTTTCTCTAATTTGTGTGGGTGTGGGTCTGTGTGTGTGTAGATGTAGCAGAGTGGCACACCCCATCAGCAGGCATGTTCCTGTGGATCAAACTAAAGGGCATCGCTGATACCCAACAGCTCATTATGGAGAAGGCGTTGGAGAAAGAGGTCAGAATTTACAAACACACAACACAATCCTATCGTCTTCCAGTTCAGACCTACGCATATTAATCTTTTTGTGATTTAACTCTGTCCGCTAAAGGTTGACACATACCTGCTTCATGCCAATATGCAAATGAACAGGTACCCAGAATGCACCTGGGTGCTTTGGCTTCTCTCTGTGTCTCCGTGTCGCACTGTTTGTGAGCAGATGTTTTGCGGCAGGGGTGAGGCAGGTTTGTCTGAATAGAGCGAAGGATGGTGCACGTAAAGCAGCCATTGTGCGCAGTGTGAGTGGGTTTAGCAACTGAGTGTTTCCCCTCCTACACAGACAAACACACACTGAGTGTCTGTAAATCCCTGATAGCGAATAGCTGATTATTCATGTAAAAACATGAGTGGGTACAATCAGGCTTTTCCAATTTCTCTGCACAGTTGGTTTCTCTCCTCAGAATCCTGAATATTTAAAACCTCTACACAGCAGATAGTGAAAACTGTCTCCAGTGTATCCTTGGTTCTAACAGAGGAGGAATAACAGCACTTGGAATCTGACACAAATTCACAAAGAGAATCCTGCTTTTGCTTTATCTTTTCCATGATTCAAAGCTGTAAAAATTCTCCTCAGGCCTCTCTGAGTGTTTTATGGTGGATTGTAACAGCCAGTTTTTGTAGTAGCAGTATGTTTGAAAGATGTTAAATAAATTGTTTTGCATTTTGTAAAATAGTCTTACTCACTTTCTTGCCAAAGGTTAGATGAGAATATCGATGCCACTCTCATGTCTGTAGGTTAAATATGAAGCTGCAGCCAGTTAGCGTAGCTCAGCATAAAGAGTGGAGACAGGGAAACCGATAGCGTGGCTCTTACTGAAGATAAAAAAAAATACAACAACCTGCACCTCTAAAGCTCACAAATTAACACGTTGTATTTCATTTGTTTAATCTGTACAAAAAGCTAAATGTAAAAACAGCAACTTTTGGTCTATATGGGGGAGTATTTCTTGGCTGGCAGTCGTGCATTAAAAAAATAATATTTTTGCCGACTTGATCAAGTTGTTTTTCATTTGTGTTGTCCTTAGAATTAAATATGACGACCTGTCTGGCTTTACCTTAGTACAAGACACACTCCAGCTGGTGTTCACATAACACACAGAGCCAATGAGAAAAACAAAGACCAGTCCCGTCCTTGGATGCATGAAAAGACCAACTGTGTAAAAGGGTAAAGTGATTCAAATATTGAGTAACAGGAATCGTGTGTGTTTGATTGCGGGCTAAAGGTGCTTCTGGTTCCCGGAGGCGTCTTCATGATCAACAGCAGTGACCCCTGTCCCTATGTCAGAGCGGCCTTTTCTCTCTCCACACCAGAACAGATTGATGAGGTACACGCATGTAACGCACGTAAATACGTGTGAACACACACACACACACACACACACACACACACACACACACACACACACACACACTCCATAACTGACTCTAATCTCTCACAATTCTTTCAACAGGCTTTCAGAAGACTCTCTTCACTCATCAAAGAAGCTCTGTGATGAGAGAATTATTTTTCCCTGGAAGATCACGTATTTTATCTAACTTATTGCTGGAGGCTTTTATGTTAAAATATATTATTAAGTCTAAATATATTTTAATATTTTTGTTACCTCTGACTATAACTAAACCACGCTCAAGAGAAGACATTCAGAATTTTTTTTTGTTTGTTATGTTTGTTTGGCTGCATGTCCATTCAGCATAGTGCTGATCATTGATAGCTGTTTGCAGAAATTAAAAAAAAATGGAATCACTGAGTTGTCAACCTCTTAACTTGTTGCTCAATCATCGAACTGCACACTGAACATGTCGTTGTCTGTTCAATGCACAAAAAGTAAACTATACTTTTTTAAATTATACATTATGTTGTCTTTTGAGTCTTTTTTTTTTTTTTTTTTTTTTTTGCTCCACTAAAACCTTAAAACTTCAGACACGATTACCCCTGATGAAGTAGTTCCAGTGTAAGCTATAGCTTAAATTGCAGTTAGCCTGGTGCATGGATTTCATAGATGGGGACAACTCGCTGGAGGATACAGAGAAACACATGCAGTTGCCTGGTTCTAGACCTTTTTATGATTTCGGAAGTAGGTAAGAGACAGAGGCAATTGTGGAAAGTTAAACACCGAAAGTATTAAAAGCCCCAATTAACACCAACATTCAGAAACCATGCCAGTTTTTAAATAAATTTGAGGGAGGAAATGGGTCACGCTTTGGTAGAGTTCTCCTTGTTTTATGCAGGTGCAGCTTTGAGAATAAAAATGCCACATTACCATCTCCTGCTCTCCACAGTCTGGGTTTAATGTGTTTAATTACGCTAAAAAGCTCAGTTGATTTGGAAGTTTTCCAAACCAAGATCTTGTTGCAAAACTAAAGCTGTCAAGATTTAGGCTACAGTTAATCGGGGCACAAAAAATGATTGGGGCTCCTATTACTGGTCACAAAAGGTTTAAAAAAAAAAAAAAATAGGTGGTTTTATGTAGTGGTCTTTTTACAGCCTAGGTGTTAAAAACAGAGTCAAGTTAACTTTGCATCCCAAGCTATGATTGAAGTAAACATTCAGGTAGCGCGACAGGGTGTTGGAGTTTCTTTCTCATTGTTTGCTGATGACCTTAGAAAAATCAAGTTCGAGTTAAAAAAAGAAAAGAAAAACAAGACCCTTTTTTTCCCCACCAGCTCATCTTCGTCCTTTTTGAAACCTGCATGGTTTGCAATCACATAACAGTGCCTGCTGACAACAACAGAGCCTGTCTGTTGGTGGAAGCTGTTTTCTTTTCCTTTGTACAGACTTTCTCCCCGCTGTTGTTAATATGTAGCACTTTGTGACCAGTGCGTCCGAGCACTCAGGAGTGTTTGTGTGCAGCTGAAACATTCATCTGTAAAGGCTAACAGGATCAGAGGGGCGGCTTAGAAATCAGGCTTTGGCACCGCTCTTGTTAAGTTATGGATTTATGACTGTGTGAGCAGCATCTAAGTCTACTGTAACTACTTGGGCAGTTAATCTACAGCACTGCATCATATTTTATGGATCTATTGTATGTTTGCATGTAAAACTTACACAAAAATAACTAGTTACTACAGCTGTTAAACAACGGAGGAAAAGTACCAAATTCCCTCAAAATTTTTATGAAATATAATGTTGAAAAATTAAATACTAGTACCGCTAAGCTGTACGTTGGGATCATCTAATGTTTCATTTTGCAGACAACGGCAGAAATCGGTGACTTCGACAAAGTTATAGTTTTACTACCAAAGCTAGTACAAACACTTACACATAAACTAAAGCACAGCCACACACACACATTCCCTCAAATATCCATAGCTTCTATACATAGATGGAGCATTATTGACTCAGTTATTGACTGTTTGCTGAGGCATTGGTGCAGAGTGTCGATTTCAGACTTGTAATGTGACTTCAAGGTCAGTCAGTTATCAACTCTGGATCACAAACAGCCTGTACGGCCTGGAAAACCCTGACTCTGTCTATATTTAGAGGTGCTTTTGTTCTGTCTTTTATTTTTATTCCAAGAATCTTTCCTAAAGGAAGTTTGTTGTTTCCCCGTCTTCCTGCTTTTATTGCCCTTGCCCTGATCATGTTATGTTTTGTCTGCGCTCCAAAACAGCGCAGTCTGCTTTGACGGTCCTTTCCTACGCCAACCTTTTAGCTTTAATTTGTAAATGCACGAGGCAATGGGCTTTGACCACCGTCAATGCGATGGATCTTAATGCAGACGTGCACAAAAGGATCCACTTACTGCACCACAAAATTAAATGTACTTACACTTTATATGAACAAGGTTTTCAAGCCCATCACTCTTGGTGGTAGTTGATGCTGAACTGGGAAGCTGTCCAGACCCTGCTGCTGTCCTCGTGGAAGGCTTCATGAACATGCAACAGAAATACAAATGGGTGAAAAATTAAAGGACAAACCAACGTAAGAACTATGCTGTCGAACACGTTGTTCCATATTTCCCTTAAGTGTTCGCTTGGGTTGAGATCAGGTGAATGTGAAGGCCACAGCATGTGTATTACATAATTCATTCATTCATACTCCATTAAGGTTATCCATAGTTTGTCACATGTCTGTGTATAACAGGCAGAAAACATTCTTTAATTAAGAAATCCCCAATTTACTCACGTTATGGACAACACATCCAATTTCATTTTTTTAATTTATTTATCCCTTCTGCATTGATTTAACCTTGAAAGCTGCATTAATCAATTATCACTGGATCAAATGACTAAGTGCAATGTTGAAAGGGGACCTTGTAGTTACTCACAGGGAATTAGCACTAAGCTCTGCAATATTGCTCAGCTTTGTGGAGCATTATGGGCATCTTTTAGCTCAATATTTCTTGGTTGTCATCTCGTTTCTCATCAACCTCATTTCCAGCTGCAGCAGGCAGCTGTTTTTTTTTTTTTTTGGATGCTTCCTTCGGGAGTTGGCGGAAACCAAAACAGAGCTGGTAAGAGAATGAATATAGGAGTCACATTTGTCAGGTAAAGGCAAAAATGACTCCAAGTGAATACTGAGGTTGTTATATTTCTGCTGGATGCATAAATAAGCAACCGTTTGCTAACACTCTTTGCCATATCAACTTGAAGAGAGAAAGAGATTGTTCCACTGCTCCCAAGCAGCTAAAAAGTCATTTATTACATTTAGGGGTGAGGACGAGTGGTGAAAGAAGTACTCAGGTCCTTCACTTGAGTAAAAATACACAATTACAAGTAAATGTTCTGCATTCAAAATCCTTCTTAAGTAATTGCACTGAAGAAGAAAAAGAAAAATTCTGCTACACAAATTTGTAGTCATTTTATTTCTCTCTCTTTCTTTGTGAAAAATGTACCAGTTTGGGCCTTGAAAAGTTTAAAGGGTAGAGTCCAACAACTCTCAGACACCTGAAGGGGTCACAAACCAAAATGGTTGGGAACCACTGCTTTAACCTTAAACAATGCATTGTATTATACAAGATTATTATATGTGAAGTTTTAATCTCAAAGGAACTGATTGTTATATCTGCCAGATAAATGCAGTACAGTAAAAAGAACAATATTTATTTCTAAAATACAATAAAGTACAAGTAGAAAATAGTAGTAGAATACCTCAGAATTGCACATAGGTAAGAGAGCAGATGTGCTTTCTTTTCACAACTGGGAGAGGAAATAACAGCGAATGTGACTGTGACTACAACAGTCGAACTCTGTCACATCGCCTGACCTGTCCTAGCGATGCAACCCGAGCAACTCGGCGATCGTTGCCGCCCAGTTTGTCCTGAAGCACAGGGAAACTAGTTGCTGGTTACATAGCGGGCGACCAGCGGTGGGAGGAGGATGGAGATGCCGGAGAACTAAGCGACAAAACGTCGACCCTTGCGCTTCCCTCCGGACATCCGCGTTCAACGGCGACAGACCATGATGTAAGTAAGAAAATGGGGGGTTTATTTGCCAGAATTCGCCCGGTTTATGTTAACGTTTAGCCGCTAACATCGACGCCGAGTTGGCCATTTGCTGGACCGTTGGGCTCGCTCCGAGGAAGTAGCATTACTCCGTTTCTCGGTGTGAATTCAGAGCTTTGAACGCTCCGTGCCAATGTCTCCGACTGTTGTCTGCGGTAATATTCACTGTAAACTGTGGCCACTCGCGGAACGACCCTTCGCCCATTAAATATGCCGGAGAACCCGCTTTGAAACGCGTTTTGTAAACAGTTAGCAGTGGCACAGTTCTGGAAGGGTCCCGTGATATAATCCAACTGCCGTCCAGCACTTAGCCGCGTCCGACGCCTTTGTTTTTTATGTTGCGTTTAAACGGCCACAGTCCAAGGCGACCGAATCTTGATAGTACTCTCAAATCTAATTTATATGCACAATTAACTATCAAACTTATTGCGCATATTTTCCTTTTTCTCTTTAAAAAAAAAAAAAAAAAAAAACCTGACTCATATTCGGTAGCTAACGATGCCATCTTGTATGTCTTGCAACGAAGTAACCCACAAAATAGCCGGATCCCCCGCACAGCGCCGTTATGTAGTAGTGTGGCTTTGTTTTCACATTAATCAAGCCGGTAGGTGCTGTTAACATAGAAGGGAAAGCCACCTGTATACAATTAATGTCACAGTTTATCTCTTCAAAAATTAATACAAGTTCCAAATACCTATATATTTTTTTTATATTTTCGTATGATGTAACCGGATTTAGCTGTGAACACGTATTACCCAGATTAGACTCCATGAAACCCCGGGCTAAATGCTGGTGTTTTGTGCTTTGAGTCGACTATGAATGGATGTCAATATGATCAGTAAGTGAGTAAAACAACACGGGCCATTTCTAAGGCTGCATGTAAGCTTTGTATTTTTGCCGTTTTTCACGATTGGTAGTCCAATATATATAATATAATGCTAATATATTGCTTATTCTATTTTATTAACTGACGAATCATCTATTACAGAATAATAACAGAAGCCCATCAGTAATCAGCTAAAAAAAAAATGGTATTTAAATTCTTATAATACAAGACAAAGAAAAGTAATGAGTTTTTAAGCATATGTGAAGTTGCAACCTCTAGATTTTTGGTATTTTTACACAATAATAACTACAACAATTAAAAAAGTAATTATCAACATTGAAATAAAATCAGCAAAAAAGAGGGTAATGAATTGCTTGTTATTCACTTAGAGCTGAAAGGATGAGTTCCTTTACAATTTGTCAGTCAACAGAAATTAATCTGTAACTCTTTTTGATAATTGATTAATTTTTCAAGCAAAAATTACAAATATTTGCTGGTTGCAGCTTCTCAAATGTGACGATTTGCTGCTTTTCTTTGTTATAGCAATGCAAATTGAATTTCGTTGCAGTTCCAACTCTTGGTTGGACAAAACAAGTAGTCCTCTATTCATTTGAGGGCTTGTTACAAGAACAGCCTCCTTATCAGTTTGTTCCATCAGCTGAGCATGTATTACTAAAAAGGTACATGTTGTTTTGTCCTGTGCTGCCTCTGATTAATAAAGGCCAATCACTTCCTTGTTTTCAGTGAGATTTTTCAAGCCACAGACCTGAATACCAAATTGCCTTCTACTATCAAGAGATAGCCAGTGTGCAGGATGGAGACCCAGGAGGAATGACAATAGTCTCTTGCCCCTCACCGACATTCGGAGAAAATGCACTGGACCGGTGGATACGTTTTTGTGGTCCTGGTATCCCTTATCCCACCTCACACCACTGGGGCCTTATCGATGGAGACGGATGGAAACCACACGAAAACGAGCAATGTGACAGACGGCGGATTTGTCCCAGTTGCTATCACAAAAGTGAGCCAGATAATTGCCCGGGAGGGGAGCTGCGCGCTGATTGATTGCAATGTCACTGGAGACCCGTTCCCCAGAGTTCAGTGGTTCAACTCCCATGGAGACCGTCTGGACACGGAGATGAGTGGTGAGACAGATTGTACTGTTACTTTAAACCTGGTTTCCTGTTCTCTTTGTCACCAGCACTGCCAGTCTCTCAATTATAATTTCATTAATAGAAAAGGTGTCAGGTTTGGTATTTACAAGGCTTTGGAAAGTTAACAACTGGACATTTAGGTTAGTTTCTTAATTGGATCAAGTGAGTCAGTAGTCATTACTTACACACTGACATGCATACTACACGATTTCTCCCAGGAAATTATGTAGGAGAGTTGGTAAGCCACCCAGATCCTTTATTTAGTAAGTGACTGTAGCCAAACTTGTGAGACTGCAGCTCTGCTCTTTTTTCTCTGAAAGTAAGTGTTTTATTTCAGAAAACTGTATACAATTTTTACAATGTTAGTGGAGGTTTGGCCACCGCTACTATAAGAACCCAGGGTAATTCTGCATTATAACCTGATGACTGTGAATAACCAGATTAAAAAATACACCTGCTGATTTTATTACAGTGCCCAGTAGAACCCCCCCATAATCTAAAAATTCCACTCAGCCAGCTCAGTGAGGATCAACATCATTCACATACTGTAATTAAAAACATCGACAGTTGGATGGGATGCAATTTTAAGACTTAGATACGCTATAGAAAGATATTCATGGGTACATTTTCTGTAAAATTGATTGACACACTGTTTATGTATGAAATTACCGAACAGGAATGTCTGTTTTCGACTATCCAGTCGCATTACAAATCACCCACAGTTCTTGGTAATGTAATATACACTATGGAGATAATATATGGAGGATACTTAACTGCAGCACGCACCAGGCCTTCAACGCAGACAGAAGAAGTGGCTAATGTACAGGAGCCAGGACGTTTTTATCTGAGTAGCAAATGTGGAAAAAATGCTATTTTTCTGGTGCTTTTACATGATTCGACGCGGGGAAATAGGACAGTGGTGTATCCTGAAGCTTTGATGCACATAAAGACACGGCTGGTGTGTGGGCTTATGTGGAGACAGTAGTCGCAGGTGTTCTACTGCACTTCAAACGACATGCACTTGGCTAGACAGGGCACAAGCAGCATCCACAGGAAGTGTTGCGGTGTCATCCGTCTCTTTTGGGCCCAAAATCAAATGTTAAAATAGTTGAAGCTACAGGGGGAAAAAAAAGTTAGGATGCTTGTCAAGAGCAGCTGCAGTCAAATCACCTTCTGTTTGAGTTTCGTCAAGGCCGTTGTGCTGGCTCGACGTGATGATAATCTTTGATCGACATTGTGAATGCAGCTATCACGGCTTATTAAATGACGTCAAGCTAGGTTGTGAAAGGCCATCTTCTGTTCCTTGTGAAAAGAGTTTCCATCTGGATGCTTGATGTTTGTTGGCACTATCACAAGAAAATAAAGATTACCGTCAGCAAGAACAAAGAAGCCACGCTCCACCTTGTAACTGAGTATATTCAAGGGCATTGGGATGTTGGATGATAACAGCAGTTAACACTGTGAGTAAGTAAACAGGAAGACTGAAAATACGAGACAGGAACTGAAGACCTTGTGTATAGTGTGGATTTTAGTCCTGGTTCCACTCTGATGTGCTGCAGACGGTTTCTCTCTGAATCTTTAATCAAAGTGAAACCTGACTTCTGAACACACGGACGGGATGGCCTTGTGTCCCTGAGGGAAATTTGGCTCCGTTATTGTACATTTTGGCTGGCAGCAATGATTATTTTCTTGGCTGTGGTGGAAGGCGTTTTCCAATTAGACTCAGGAAGTCATTTAGAAAGTCATTTTGTTACTGGGGATTTTCATCCAAGCTGAGCTTCCTTCAACTGTTCAGTTATCTCGAGTCACCTCAGAAGGAATGCAGAGGGAAGAGTCGGTTGTTGTTTTGATGCTCCCCCTGAGCAGACCTGTTGAAACCTGCAATCAGAAAGAGGAGAGGCAGCATGGTTATTATGACCCACAAACCCAGAACAGCGTATTTAACTTCAGAGAGCTTTTTCCTTGGGTTACACACAGGAATATAATTAGGGAGTGGCAGACTTTCACCACAGCAGGTTGCAGTTCTGTGATAAACAGTGGTTACTTTAAGAGCAGTGTTACTAGCCTGCCCTCGCTGGTTTCCTGTACAAATGTCTGTCTTTTACTCAGGATCCTTGGTGTTTTGTTTTTTCTTTTCCCTACAAACATACTTGTAGTATTAGGCAGTACATCAATCGCATCACACGATCCAATGGTGGAGGTAAAATTAGAAAAATTGCTCTCACATGAAAAGGCGGATGGGCGGGACGCTGTTGTCGGCCAGGCTGCCTTTCCTGACTGCCCATCCATCTCCTCCTGGGGATACCATTTTGGGGAACTGATTATGCTACCAGTATAGAGAGCTGCCAATGTATTTATGATCTCACCCAGACTTCAGAATACAGATTCAGAGACGCTTTCTGTGATATCTGTCCATCTGCAGTCCCACGCTGTAGAGACAGAGATTAGTTGAGGAGGAGTTACAGCTAAGTTAACTAAAACCTTGCTTCTTGTGAATAAATGCTGCCCTGGAAGTCGTCTGTGAACGGCCAGTTCAGGACAAAGCACAGGGTTCATGTCAACACATTATTAGGAACAGTTTTCAACAAAAAGTGGAAAATGCTGAAAACTGTTGACAGTGATGTTTGTTGATTAACCTGAATGACCTGGTGCTGTGGTTTTAAAAGGTACTGTTTCATCCTTTGATTAAATTTCATCCACCTACACTATGATGGGCTGCAGAATTTTGGCAGATAGAACTGAAACCTTAGGCACTGAATTTATTTAAGGGAATAGTTAAGCATTTTGTGAAATACGCTTATTCACTTTCTTGCCAAGAGTTGGATGAGAAGATCAATACTACTTTCATGTCTGTAAAATAAATATGAAGCTACAGCAAGCAGCCAGTTAGTTTAGCTCAACACAAAGACTGAAAAACGGGGAAACAGCTAACCTGGCTCTGTCCAAAGGTTAAAATATTTCATTAGCAGCACCTCTCAAGTTCCGTAATTAACATGTTATATATAATTTGTTTAATTTTTACAAAAACCGAGATGTGAAAAAGACCATTTACTTTTTTGCTTTGGGTTTTCTGCCATGAAATAGTCTGGCATATAATCCCCCTGTAAAATGTTGAATTGTGGCTTTTACACTTTGGTTTTTGTACTGCTTCAAGGACTTTCTCTACATTTAACAAATTTCTGCTAGGCCTAAAGGCACTCGTTTTATTGGTTTATAAATATGTGTGCCAAAACAACGTGTTCTTGAGTTGTCGGGTTCCATAAAAAGAATCAGAATAGTGCAATGTAAGCAAATCTGAGAAAACGAGTTCCTGTTAGAAAGCAGCAACATCAGCTGCAGAAACACAGCGGAGGAGAGTTTACTGTGGATTCACTCAGTAGAGAAACGGATGAATTAAGAGGATTTTCTGGGCTTAAACTTTGACTTATGAGTGAGTCACTTAGTAGGCAGTGAATAATCGGGTTTTTAAAAGCAGGTCAGAAAAGTTCTGTTCTTTTACTGCATGGTACTACTAGTTGTAGTATTTATTCTGCTTGATCGGGGAGATTTTCGAGAACTTGCCGAACAGTAGCTGATTATCATTTGTAGTTAGAGGGAGACTGGTTAATTACATTGTGGGTTTCATTTTTATAGCTCTGGCTGTTGGATCAATCAGGTATGATAACCTTGTATTCACCAAAATATTGGCTGAGATCCCAGAGAGTGGAACAATTGCAAGTAAACCCCCTGGATTCCTGAGAGGAGCCACGAAAATAAAGACCCAAGTTGTAATTAACCACAGTTTTGCAGTTGTTTGTTCTTAGAGGCGTTTGCTTTATTCATAACATCTGTCCGTCTGTGTCTGTAGGTGGGAAATGGTGGTTGCTGGACAGTGGTGTCCTCAACATCACCGGCATCGAGTTTGCAGACCGTGGAAAGTACACCTGCATGGCGTCCAACGTGCACGGCAGCTCTAACTGCACGGTGACGCTGCGTGTGGTCTTTACTAACGGTGACATGGGTGTGTACTACATGGTGGTGTGTCTGGTCACCTTCACCATCATCATGGCCCTGAACGTCACACGACTCTGCATGATGAGCAGCCACCTGAAGAAGACCGAGAAAGCCATCAACGAATTCTTCCGCACCGAGGGCGCCGAGAAGCTGCAGAAGGCCTTCGAGATCGCTAAGAGGATCCCCATCATCACCTCAGCCAAGACGCTGGAGCTGGCCAAGGTGACGCAGTTCAAGACCATGGAGTTTGCGCGGTACATCGAGGAGCTTGCTCGCAGCATCCCGCTGCCGCCGCTCATCATGAACTGCCGCACCTTCATGGAGGAGATCCTGGAGGTGGTGGGGGTGGAGGAGATGAGGCACACTTTTGTCAAACAAGCACCCGAGGGACGGCGTGAGGCAGCAGGCAGGGTCGCCTCAATCGGGGCAAGAGACGTCTTCACCATCCTGCAGGAGAGGGAGAGAGAGCGAGGGCGGGAGAGGGAACGCAGCGAATCCCCCGCCGCCGACTCTGACAACTCCTCGGTTCAGGAGCAGCCACAGCAAATCGCCATCCAGGTGTCGGTCCACCCGCCGCTCGCCGACGGCGGTTGCTGCAGCATCGAAGCTCCGCCCCAGCCAGAGGCCACACCCTCCTCGCCGCCTCCCGCCTCCCCCCCACCGCTCGCTTCGCTTCACCATGAAGCTCCGCAGCCTGAGGAGGAGGCGGAGGCGGAGGAGGAGGAGGAGGCGGAGGAGGAGGAGGAGGAGGAGGAGGAGGGACAGAGCTCCGAACAGGCTGCACCTGAACCGACGGAAAACCAGACCCCTCCCTGCCAAGTGTTTTATGAGAGCCATGTGTGACGAAACAAACCCTGGAGGGATGATGAGTGATCCTGCTATGCATTTCCACTTTAAGACAAGAAAAGGTCCACAAAACATTTTTAATTTCACATTTTTGACAGAAACAATCACATTTTTATTTATCCTTTCTGAATGGAACAATCTGTTTAATCCTTTGTAGGCTATTCTACTGAGAATAAACCATAAGGTTTTTAGACACTTGAGCATTTTTTCTCACTCTGGTCTTTTCATGCTTGAATGTACATGGGAGGGGTAATCAATATTATTAGTAATGTAATAAGCAGCGAATTGTAGAGGGACATTTCCTGTGTTGAGATTTTCATAACTCAGACTATTATTTAAAGAATTAGGGTACTTCTTCAGTCTCGGGGAAGATGATTTTTCAGTTCTTAGTTTCTTACAGTGCTAGGGTTTTTATGACTAACTCCAGAAATCTGCCTCAAGCTGCTCTTCATGCCAAACCATGAAAGCTAAGCTTCCTTCATTTGCTCAAGAATTCACATCCAGCTACTGTTACAGCCGATCCGCTGTTATTGTACAACGTCCCGCTCACCTAGAGATGCATGCTGGACTGAGATAAAGGATTTGAGAGTGTGGTCAGTGTCATGATCGTATGGCCAACTGTGTTTCTATTTAAAAAAAAAAAAAAAAGTAAGCCAGGTAAACCTCTGTGTACAGTATATTTCCTGATTGGGTCACACTCACACCTCTTGGTAAAGTTTGTTTCCTTTGAAATATTTTTATTTTAAGTATTATTATATCATTACCCATGGTGGTGTGATTTTTCTTTCTCAGCTAGCTTAAGTAGTTTTTTAAAAACTCTTCTGTCTCCTCTCCCCTCATTAGAGGGGAGTGGCGTCTTTTCCTCCGTTATCTGCGGTTTTAGGTTTTTAATTTGACCCCTGACCTGATCTCAGCATCGTCTTGCTTCTGCAGAGGCTTTGCAGTACAGTTGCATTTCTGCTGCATGTGAAAGTGGACAGTGGAGATGTCTGACATCTTTCTCTGGGACTAAAAGGACTTCTCTTCTTTTCCTCCTTTGCTTGGCTAACAGTCCAGTCTGTGGTGCAGATGAACTGGACTCTGTTCTGCTTTTACTGGTGCTCTTGAGATGCCTCTTTTTTGTAGTGGAATAAAATGGAAGTGCTGTGTAAAAAAAACAAAAAAAAAACATGGTTTCCACAGTTTGGTCGGCTGTGTGTCTTGTGTTGTTTTTTTTTTTCTTTTTCTTTTATCAGTCTTGCATACATTACTTTTTGGAATTGATCATAAATATCTGCTTTATCCACATACAGTAAAAATCCTTATTTCTGTAATTAGACAGACTTAAACACTGTTACATCTACTATTATGACTTTTAAGAGTAGAGCTGAAAAAGGTTAGTCCATTGATCAATTGGCCTATTGGCAGCAGAAAATTAGTCTTCAACTATCCTGATGACCGATTAGCTTTTGAGAAGCTCGATCCAGCTTTTCAAATCTGAGGTTTTTCCGCTTTTCTCCGTTGTACACTGAGTATCTTGGCTTGAACTGTTGATCGGACAAAACCGACATCAAATGATTTGCTTTGTCCGACCAACAGGTGCCTTGCGCAATGGCACACTTTTCTGATAGACCCAATGACTAACCTAGGGAACGATCAACAGCGAAATCAACCGGTAAGAGTTTACTTTGCTTTTTCCTGCAATCGTCTTTTTAAAATGTCATTTCTTAGCATCAATGAAAAATAGGACAGTTCCTCCAAAACTGTTGAATGTTAGGACGATACGGAGCCGGTTAAGATTATGCACAACATATAAAAACTGTTGAGTTGAAGGAAGTCTGAGCTCCTGAGCTACGTTTGGACGTAACTTTAGTATCTCCGAATCAGGTTTTGAGAAGGGGGACGCGGAGGAAGAGTCCATCGTGAATAAACGCCCTTAGATCCGCCTAGGAATCATAGAGAAAAGCGGCTCCTTGCAACTCCAGAACCTGCCTAACAACCATCGCATCATCAAGTCATTTTAAGTATCAAAGCAAGACGGCGATGGTCGTCACAGGAAGACCCAACGGCCAGTCCGCCCTACTCTACTGGTGCCAGTTCACCAAAATGGAAATACGGGCTGCGGAGGGAGGCGGGGAACTGTAGTTCCAAAACACGAGGGTACGCGGTCGTCTCCCAAATGAAGGTAGGACACGGAGCGGCAGCAGGAAGGACTAAACATTTCAGCGCGTCAGACTTCGAAACCCCAAGTGGAAGAAGTGGATCACCGTGAAAACGAGCGTGTTCTGGTCATTCTGTCCCCAGGATAAATGAAGTGTTTCCCCGACGCCCCGGTGCTGTCACTGAACAACTACAACGAACTCGTTTCTCCGCTTTCGTGCGTCCAATTCCAAGAATTCAGCCTCGTGGTGCGTTACAAGCACGTCGGCCACTAGCACGGCCGCGAACATTTAACACTGCGAGTCTGCGTCTGCGTGTTGTTTTTGTAGCCGATTGTTTGTTCCCCATAAGGCAGAAGCAGAGGAAGTTTAATGAAGTGAGCAGGTGAACAAAACAAAAAAAAAGAAAACTTGACAAAAACCGTCTCCACTCAAAGTCCACTTACTCCGTTGTTTGGGAGCTTCTGAGCCCATCACACAGTCCTCACGAGCAGATCAAGTTTAGTCGTCTTTGTCACGGGATTATTCAAACTTCTTTCCCCTGTTGGCTTAGAATTTGAGTTTGACAGTTCATTTTTGACCTTAGAAACCCGCGGCAAACTGAGATCACTACGTCTGCTGATGAAGATCGTGTGATAGGGTTGAAAGCTCCAGATCGAGCAAAAAATTGGACATTTGCTGGAAATTATTTTAGTCGAAAGATTATTTATATATTTAAATCTTTCTATAGAACATATTTTTTTTTCATAAAGATAAACCTTATTTTTAAATAATGTATATTTTTCAAGGTAAGGTATAAAAAATTGTTTAAATTTTGGAACTGGCACAGAAACTTGGATATCTTATTAGCACCAATATTGAAATTTTTTTTAAAATAATACTTGCCAAGAAACGCAGGTTTTAAAAAAGGAACCGAGTGAGGAAGAACCTGTCCAGCGTGAACCTTTTTTTCCTTTTAATTTAAAACAAAATTTAATCTTTACATATTTTGTTTTAAATGTACAATCAAACAATCAATGTAATCATACATAAAATTCTTCATAATAATGCACAACTCTATCGACACTACGCATAAATTAAAAAAAAAAAAAGGAAAAAACATCAAGATCAATATGAAATACAATGTTAGGCAACACCACTGGTTAACAAAGACGATGCTCTGCTCCCTGTCAACCCACGGCAGGACAGTCACTGCAACGGAAAGACGTACACAGGATGAATCCCACCTTCCTCCCTCACTCGCTCACTCACACTCACACTCACAGACACACACACACACACACACACACACACACACTCACGTCTACCGCCACTCTACAGGTAAGGTGCCATCTCCCCATCGCATCATTTCCCT
Source organism: Xiphias gladius (assembly GCF_016859285.1). NCBI lineage: Eukaryota > Metazoa > Chordata > Actinopteri > Istiophoriformes > Xiphiidae > Xiphias > Xiphias gladius. The sequence goes on from NC_053411.1 coordinate 13,631,868, forward strand.
TCATGGTTTGTACTTTAAAAGGATCACAACATGCTCTGAGGACAAAGTGGGGTGGGGGGGTTAGTGGGAGTAGCAGGCTCCTCGTTGGGGTTTCAGGATAAAAGACGGGCGTGAGAAGCCGTAAAAACCTTTGCCAGGCACTTGGCAGATGTAGCAGGATTGGACAAGCGAGACTGAGCACTACCTGCTGTAACCAAAAGCAGTGAGCAGACGCCGCCAGATGTTTCCGTTTTTGTTTGATCTTAATGGTTTTGAGATGATTGACAGGATTTGATTTCCAGAGCTTTTGACCATATAAAAACAGTCATGTGGATGTTTCAACTTTCCATTATCAACACTTTAAGAATTTCTCAAGTATTTTGGCTGAAAAGTTCGTGTAGTTAAGTACAAACGCTCAAACATTGAGTGGAGATTATTTTATTAACTATATCAAACTAAATTAAATTTATGCTTTAACTTGTGAAATTATAGAAATTATGAGCAAATACAGCGTCGCTCTGTTAACAACTCGTTTGGGACGTCTGAACGCGTCACAGGTCCAAACTGTTGGGAACCGCTGAGCGAACTAATCATTTTCTAATCTACGTGCGTGTCTGCGGGGAGGAGCCGAGTTCGAACAGTATCTGCTGACTGATTAGCGGGTTTTAACCTGGTGGGCTTTCTGTTTCACAGGGTTGTATCGAGTTTGGGTGAAATATTTAGGTTTTTAACTCAAATGTCAAGTTTTTGTTTTTTTTTTTAAAGCAGAAAATGCCTAACATTTGCTGCTTTAAATGAGCAAATCCAGCTGGATTTGCTCATTTTTTTAAAAAAAGTTTTATGTGATTAGAAAAGGATTATTTTTGGGTTTTGGTTAAAGATGTCCCCTTGGGTTGTTTATTTGAAATTGGGCTTGATTAATTGAAAAAAAAAAAGATTTTAATTGAAAATTGACTTGAAAAGTTCAAAACCACTTCTTGAACCTCAATTTAATGGCCCGGTTTTGTTTGAACATTTATCCACTATTTCTTGCTTTATGGTTTTAAAGCACAATGTAGCGTCAATCACAGTTTTCCAAAAACTATCTGAACGTCCACCTATGTGGCACACAATGTAGATTAAAACAAACACAGCTGCTAGCTTAAGGTGCAAAATAGATCAAACATCTCTTAATATTGTGAAATATTTAGCTTTTTAATGTTTGTGTTAAAGAATAAAACAGAGTTTTTGTTGTGTAAAGTAAGATTCATGCTTCCAAAGTTGGATGGAGTGTATCTGTCAGGGCTTTTTAGAGAATTCGCTTGGTGTTTGAACACATACCATGTTATTTCCCAAAGACCTGGAGGGATTTCAGCAAAAAGAACACAAGAAGTCACCACGTAGCATTCTCGCCATCATTCTCCTCCTCCTCCAATTTCAACCGATTCACTTAAAACAAGTGCGGATTTCCAGTTTTGTTTTGCTTCAAGCCATAAAAAGTTAATTGATTTTAGCAAGATCACTAGTTTAAAAGTCGTAACAAGAGTTATAGTTTGAGAAGAAAAAGGAAATTTGATTTATTTTTTTTTTCCCCCTGTAACAAGAGTCAACAGTAGAACTCAACCCGGACACTTTTTCCTTTTTTTCCGTTTTTCTCTTTACATACACACTCGACCCGCCTTCACTTTGATTGAATGGACGGCACACACAAACACACACACACGCGCGCGCGCACACAGCTCAACCTGGCTCAGACATGAACACTCTCAGAGATTTTACTTTTTCACCTTTTTCCTTCTAAAAGGGAACATTTTTTGTTCTTGAAATACAGTACCCATCTATGCCTCTCTACTCGCTCTCAGGACACACACACACACACACACACACTCGCGCTCGTTAAAGCATTTACACCTAACATCCTCTCAGTTCCCAAGGTAACCTGGCCGGAATGTTGTCGAGCTAAGGACACACACGCACCCACATGTTCTCACACACACTTAGTTCACAGGTAAACAATGTATTTTCTGGAGGACGGACAGGTCTGGTGTGTGTGTGTGTGTGTGTGTGTGTGTGTGGGTTGTAGGAAAGGGATTTTTTTTGTGTGTTTTTTTTTTGTTTTGTTTACGAGAGCCTGGAGGTTTCAAGGTCCCTCATCGCGTCCGTCATCGGCGGTTCATTCTGACCATTGACCCCAGCCAGGCGAGGCCCCCCCACCGCGACCTCAGCAGAGACATGAAGAGGGTGAGGCACGTGAAGAGTGCAAATGGGTGTATCTTTACAGGTTAGGGAGTCGTTTGGGTGTGTGTGTGTGTGCGTGCGTGCAGAGAGAGAGCATGCATGTTTGAGGTGTCTGCAAGCGCAAAAGTGTGTGTGTGTGTGTGTGTGTGTGTGTGTGTGTGTATACGTGTGTAAAAAGTGCATTCCTCGTGTGTGTGCACGCCTGCAACCCGTGACCTCCTTGTGTCCTCAGCAGCCAGAATGATAATAACAAAGTCTTTCTGTCATTGTCTTTTCCCTCTCATGGCCGTAAGTCTCTGGGGGCCACAGTCAGTCGGCGAGGTTCAGGGTCTACAAAGCTGAAAACTAAGAAGAGAAAACGTGATCCGAATGTCAGAGATTGGAGCCGTCCAGGAGGCGCACTTCCTCCTCCTCCTCCTCGCTGTCGTCTCCCCCTCCCACCCGGCCGTCCTGGAAGGAGCGGATCAGTTGAACATGATGGACTCGGGATCTTGGTTTGCCATTTGAGCCATGTGACGAAGGATATCTTTTTTTGTGATAATACCAAGAAGCCGCCTGCAGGGGGAGACAAAGCAGAGGAGGAACGAGACAAAAAAAAAAAAAAAAAAGAGGTTTAGAAAAGTGTGGAAGGTGGTGGTGGCTTGTAGTGAGGGAGAGAAAACAACATCGTGTTTTTGTTGGCTAACGCCAAGGAAGTGTTCATTCAGGGCGAAGCGCGTGATCTGAATTTGATTCAATTTTGGTTTATTGGATATGAGTTATTAAGTCAATGTCTGGAGCCAACAAAAACACGAGTCCCTGAGGAAGCAAAAGTCAGCAAGAGGAGAGGAGAGGGTGAGTAACCAGAGGGGAAAAAAAAGAGATGAAAGCAGGTCAGACAACAGCAGCCGGCTACCCACGTCAGAACGGGGTGTCGTTTCGGACACTGCCTCGGCTGGTTTTAGGTTATCGGTCCAAAAAGAAGCTGGTGAGAAGAGGGACAAAACTGGATCCTACAGGGAAGATGGGAAATGCTGAACAGGATGTGGTGAAAAGTTAAAACCTGTGAGGAGGAGGAGGAGAAGAGGAGACATGTCCCTGTCACAGGAGTCTGAAATCATTTGAGAAGATGGACGCTGAGATGGGGAATTCAGTTTGGTCTTTTGATTTTCCAGGATGTCCCACTTATATTTAACGGGAACTTATCGATCTCCGGCTTTTGTTCTTTGGCTTTGTTTGCGCACCTGAACACAACAGCTGATCGGAAGTGATATGAAACCACATAGTACACTTGGATTGAGCAAATGCGTTAAGAATATGATTCACTGTTTAAAAAAACTAGGTTGAAAAGTTCTTTTTCAAGGTAACAAGTGGACAAAAACAACACTTGCTCCTATATTTTTTATATATTTCTATATTCTTTTTGAAAATAACTAATAATCTAACTTTTATGAGAAGCTTTGACATCATCTCCTTAAATTTATTTAACAAGCTGTCTTATATGAATGTCTTTGATTCCCTTTCTTTTAATTGTAGTTAAAATGTATGTAAAGTGCTTTGCCCAAGTGTCTGATTTGTGCTATATAAATAAAGTCGCCTTGTCTTAATAATCGATTGATCGTTTCAGTCATTTATCAGCAAAAACAGTGGGAAAAAAATTCTGCCATTTCTCAGGTTTCACCTTCTAAGATGCGAGTACTTCCTGCCTCTCATTGTCATATATGATAATCAACTGAACACCTTTGGGTTTTGGATTGTTGGTCGGACAAAAGACATTTGGAAGATGTCACCTTGGGCTGTGGAAAGTTGTGATTGGCATTTTTCCCACCATTATTTTATCACCTTCAACAGACTACCAATTAAATAGATCTGAGGATTAATCTAATGATTGATAAGCTGAGCTAAACCTGTTAGCTTCCATTAAAATCGCAGTGGGAATGAGTTTTACAATAGTGCCATTATTTTTGTGTATATCACTTTCAGGTGACTCAGCAGTTCATGTGTCTTACTTGCCTACATGGCTGACCACCCCAACGCTTAGTGGACTTGCTCTGCTGCGTTAATTAATACATGGTTGCTTCAAATTGACCTCCTCAGTTTGTCAGATGATCCCTTGCCCTCTTTTTTTTCCTGCATCTAAGCTGAATCGAGGCAACTGTGGCGCTTCCTAAATGTGATTACGGGGAAGCCTCAGAACAGCCCGGTGCGCTTCCGATGACCTCTGGCAGCGTTAAGCGATGTCTACAAAACACAGCAGCTGGGGTTAGACTAAACCAGAGGTGCACTTTAGACCGCAGCGTCTGACAACCAGGCAATAGGGTTTAAGATAAAATGTGATTTAGTTCCACGCAAACGCAATTTTAAACCTGTTTTAAACCACAATCGAACTGATGGCAGAGCAACAGCTCCCATTGTGATTTTACAGTGTAAGACCAGCAGAGACCACTTAAACAGGATCATCTTATCAGTGTTTTCATTTAACTCGTGGGACAGAGCTGCTTCCTCCTCCTCCTCCTCTTCTCCTTCATGTTTTTGAGCTCCTTTACCCGATAGACCCAACTAACCAGGTCTGGAACTGACGTAGCTCCTGACAAGTTACCGAGTATTGAGTCAGTCAGGATTATTCCCGCTGATCCAAAAGCACACATCTTAGACTCGACCAATTATAAAAGGGCTTTGATTTCACAGCTATTTAAACGTTACAAATGACCACAAAGTTGTGAATCTTGTGCTCTTGAATTTAACCATGAATGCAGTCTGAGGTCAGGTGAAGAGAAGCATCTGAGGGATTAAAAACAGCTGAAAGTGGTGAGTAGAAGCTGTCCATCTGCTACAGAGCTAAAAGAGTGCAGAGCTGGGTCCAAAACGTTTAGTGCGCTTCGTTTTAATACTGCCAGGTGGAACACAAGGAGTTCACGTATTCATAATTAAACATTCAGCTCCATTTGAACCCTGGAGAGTCGAATAAAGTTTGACCAAAAATGAGCGGAAACAAACATTTGAACCCAGGTCTGAGGGAGAGGAGCGGAGACGACCTGTGGTGGGATTAGAGCGACAGCTACTGAGCAGCAGGAGGCATGAAACACTGGTGAGGTGTCACATAGATTGGACAGGGGTTTCCCAAGAGCTGCCGAGGTCTGCAACTGTCTTGTTCATTTTCTGACAAAGCGAAACGAACGCCGACAGTTGTAGACACTTGGGATACCAGGTACACATAAAAAGGGTATCGGGGACGAAGGGTCGGGGGAATTGAAAGCAGTGTTCCTTGTAAGTCAGCGGTGTCCAGTCCTTTTTAATGTTTTTATTCCAGGTAATGACTGGAAACTCTGAGCAGAACGTGAAATTATTGGGGTTTTTGAAAATGCCTTTTTAAATGCTGCGTAGAACTAAATTTAGAACCAATTTATAGTACAAAATAAAGCTGTAAGAGTACAAAGTGGAAAGAAAGAAATTCCCTGCAGACAGAAAGTACAATTGTGCTAAACGCTACAACGCTTTTAATTGAATACTCAAGGTTTACCCTCATTGTGCTTCCACTGAGGTCAACTCCTGCTTCAGCTAAAGATTTTCCAACATTTCCCAGGATGACTCTGCAGCCATCAGACACCAGGTGCGACCGGCTGAATTCATGAACATGTCGGCCCAGAGAGGAAAGGAGTTTTGCATGGGCCTTTTGAGTGTGGCATCCAAGTGAGAATGTGACAGAGGTGCAAAATAATTCCTCAAGGAAGAAAGCTGGTTATTTTTTAGATCAGTGGTTCCCAAAAAGAAGCTGTTAATGAGAAAAAAAACAAACAAACATATTTTTGGTACGACTTTTCTTTTTTTCTTGGGAAATTCGTTTTTTTGGTTTAACCTTATGTGTGTACTACTACACAGTGCTTTACATGCTGTTTCATCATACAGAGACGGATTAATAATGCTGGTCAAAAAAAATATGAATTGTTTATCTAAACTTCAATCAGTTTTCCATGTATCTGTACTGTGTGCATGTGTTAGAGTGCTGTATCACTCAAAGCCTCGGGTCGTTGTATATTTTGATGATTGTGATGAAGCAGTGTTGAATTCGTTCCTCATGCCGACGCTGATATAACACTTTCTTCATCACATACGTTTACGAGCTAAGTTTGGTGTCACTAGCACAAACATTTGTGTTTTTTTCTTTCTTACTAAGGACGATCCCTGTTTTTCGGAACCTACATGTTGCCAGTGGAACATAAGCCTATGCGCAACTTTAGTCATTGAGTGTGAGGTTTTCAAAAAACACTTTTCTTTGTTACCTTTTGGTTTTATAAAGCCAAATGCGCGTCACTGTTTTCCCTATTTTTGGAACATAAATCTGTTGACTCTCTCTTGAAATTGGACAGGACACAGCTGGCTCACAGGAAACACTGGGAAGTCACGGGATTAGTACTTACTTCATCAAGGTAGTGTTATCACACCACGCTAACTGGCTAGGTCACTACAGCACTACTAGTACCAATCAACACAACAAGGTCACTGCACCACACCGCACCTCACTACCACTACAGAATGAGGGAAAACACGGGAATGAATCTAATCACGACAGATCTTCTCCCCTCCTTTTTAAAAATAAATTCCAGCCTTAAAGAAAAAAAAAAAAAAAAAAAAAAAAAAAATTAACAAAAAACAATTAAAACAACAGCGGCCCGCTTTCCCAAGGCGGCTGGCTACTCGCCAAGTGGTTGTTAAGGCGACGGGTCAGATGTCGTCAATCTGTGGAGACCCAGGGCGACACGGCGGGGTCAAGTGGGTGACGGGTTTAAAAAAAAGAAAACAAAAAGAAAAGAGGATAAAGCAGTCGTTAATGAGGACAGAGAACCGAAGGTGGGTGAATATTTTCAAAATGAAATGAACGACTACTGTTGTGAAAAAGGAAGATGGGAAACAAACAACAGGCACCGTGGTTACGTGACTGCAGACATGCTGAGAAATTATACCCAGTGTTGAATGTCTGACTGGTTCTACGGTGTGTAATCACAGTTCTGCCAGAAACACATCTAAGCTTTGTAGTTACTATACAACAGAAAACCTATATATATATATATATAAAAAAACACTCTTATGAAGGTGCTAGCATGACGCGGCTGAGACAGCACCAGGCAGGGCTACAGTAGGTACGACTGTAGCTTAACAGGGATGAGCCGCAAAGCTGCACTCTGGGAATCCGGCGAGCGTCATTCAGACATGTAATCTGTAACACCGCTGGCTTCATCTATCTGTTCAACTAATGGTTTTTTTTAAGGCATTCAAACGCAGAATAATGGATCAAATAAGGGTCAATAAGGTTTTGAGCTCGTGAAATGGTCTTGAGAAATAGCTTTAAAGCCTGTGGTTGTATATTGTCAATATTATCTTGTATTTTTTAATTGATTAATCCATCCCTCCATTTTCTGACGCTTATCCAGGTCCGTGTCAAATGAAATAAAATCAAATTTTAATCAAACGAATTTTAAGACTTCTCAATACCTTCTAAGGCCTTTTTAGTGATTTTTAAGCTTTTTTGGGCCCAGCGACCCTGTAGACGGATCTGACATTAGAGGTCCTCTACAGCCTATTAAAATTGGCTCAGTCGCAGTGTTTCATGGTTCATCAAAGATCATTCTTCATCATTCTCATCCTTTTCTGGAGCCCCGCCGGGTCAGCGGTTTCGCTGATGGATCTGTTGACATGCGAGCTCAGTAGCTGTTAGGATTTACTCATTAGCTGTTTTTAGGTCTTCTCACCCATGTTGGCTTAAAAGTGGATTTTTGACCTTCGTTTGGTTGAAAGCTTTGTATATACAAGACGATAAATTAAATGGGTTTATTTTTTAAGCCTTCATGTTAATACAACGACACTTCATTCAGACCTGAACAGTGATGGAAATTTTACGGAAATGTTACAGAGTCCCACCTAGTAAGAGTGCTGTCACAGCTTTTGCGGGAAGAAAAAAAAACCCAAAAAACTCGGGGTTAATAAAAAAATTCTATCGTCATGTTAAAATTGCCAGCGCATTTACGTAATGAAGTACATGTCTGAAAGGAGCTCTAAAGTGACGATGGTGACAGTTCCCATAGGAGGTCCAACATTACAGGACCCACAAAACACAAGAAGGCCATTCTACATGGTGTCTCCTAAAGTGCAACAGCTACCAGCGATGAAGATGGAGTTGGAGAAAGTCTATCTACAGATGTTTTTCTACGATGAACGACTTAATTAGAGGGTGAATCCACACCAACCAAACTAACCCACGAACAACAGAGTGCGAACAGTAAGAAAGAAGAAGAGAAGGAGGGCTCAGTGTTTAGCTGGGAACTGTCAACAGCCTTTCACGCTAAGTTTCATGCATCCCTCCTAAGAGGCGGAGGCTAAGAGACAGTTGCAAAAGTGTGTGTGGGGGGGGGTCACATGTGTAAAGGGGTGGGGCTAGTCACCAGGGGCTCCATGTGTTGCTTGAGCTCTTCCAGATGCTCTAATATATTCTTCTTTGTGATGATGCCCAACACAATCCTGAAACACACACCCGTTACTCGGTAAACTGCCCAAAAACAAAAACATCAACAAAAAAAAAACCAACAAAGAAAGACAGAGAGAGAACAGACAGCAGCAGCACAAAAAACAAACATAACAGGATGTAACTTAAAATATTAAACAGATAACGCAGTGTTAACATAAAATATACCTCAAAATTACAACATTCAATTAAAACAAAAACAACAAAACTTGACAAAACGTCATGTTATAAATTAATTTCACATGTGTTATGAGGGGTAGTATGTAACTCATCTAATAAAATATTATGACTATAGAATATTAAGAATTTATGCTATCAAATATGTAAATTATATAAAATGTAGTGTAAGAAAAAGTTGAATCAAGTATAAGTCTGGTGATATTCTATAATTTTTCTTGATGTCAGCAAATCCAATGAAAGGACCAAACATCTAACATGGTCACCCTAGTTTATTTTAAACCTGATCCCAAATACACGGTTCTGGTGTCAAATACTCACTAAAGCACCAAATGTGTATTAATCTCCAGCTTAAAATATTCCCCAACAAATGCACTATTTACTGTGTGAGTAACGTTTGATTAAAAACAACAGTGCCCAGCCGTTTTAGGAAATTGATGAACCTTTAAAAAGAAAAATAAATCCATATATTTGTGACCTTTTCAAAGACTATTTCTTGAGTAGGAACAAATGGGCTTGAATGCCACAGACAGCGTAGAGAAGTTGTAAAGCACTGAGGGACAAACTGACATTGTTCGTTTCGATCTTTTCATGAGATTTGTTGGCATCCAGGAAAACACAGAGGGACACCAGCGTTGTCCTTTTAAAAAGTTGAACACAAATATGTAAATTGAAAACAAAACACTGCAGGACAGCTCCTCTCTAGCGAAGGCAACAACCGATCTGTGGATCGAGGACTTCATCAGCTGTTGGGCACAACCTATCCTGTAATTCCTCTATCACACCAGCAGGTGGCTCTCTTCAAAACCCAAGTCTGTAATAAATTAGACTGTGCCATCTGACAGTGTGCACCGAAACCGGTCATGAGACATTTGTCATGTACTTCCACTAACTGTAAAAAGAACAAAGCCCGACATTGTTAGAAATTAATGGGTCGAAACCTTATACATTCAGAATTTCTTTATCAACAAGCTTCCCTTCTCAATTTCAGAACCCAAATCGAATGGGTCTCCTAGCTGACTATATTCTCCCAGCACGATACCTGTTATGCAGTTGTAGTTAAGTTTCAGCAGCACAGTCCCTTCTACTGAAGCCGCCTGTTATTGCTCAGTAGGAGGACAAAGGAGCGGTTAGGCGAGGCCATGCAGTTTGCAGGGTAAATCCAGGGATCTGAGAGCCCATGCAACACCAGACAGTGTGTACATGTGTTTGTGCCATGTTTGTCAACCTCAGACGGATCACCTAATAGTAACAGCGTCAAAAAGAAGGATGGAGAAAAGGATTCGCCTCTCTCTTCTTCCAGCCCATCGTCTATCGATCCCCGGCTTTCTATTTCCTACTTACCCGTTGTGGGTGACCAGGCACTGGCGCAGCCCCAGCTTTCTGAAGATGTCCACCACGATCTCCATGGGCGTGTGGTCGGTGACGGTGAAGGGGCTCATGTCCAGGATGGAGCGCAGCTTGAGGGGCCGAGGGCTGTCAGCCGGCAGGGTGGGTGCGTGCTGAGTGAAGTAGACCCTGGAGTTTAACATGATGCCCTCCTGCTTACGACGGGCATTTTCTGATAGGAAGGCAACAAGGAGAAACGGGGGTATGAGAGACATGGAAAAAATAGAGACATACATTATAATCAAAAGACTGTACCTTTGCAACTTCACTTTTTCCCATGCATACGCACACACACTTAACTCATTTTGGTGATTCAGTGTAAAAGTTTATTTGTGGAAACCTTCTAAAAGTGTTTTTGAAAAGCTCGAGGCCCCAGACAGGCCCGGTACCATACATTTTGCACTGGAATGCGCAAGAAACGGTTTTGTCGAAACTGTCTTGCTCTGCAGTGTTACCTATAGCGATAGTGATGTCCCTTCGCAGAGCAAAGCCCACCAGCCTCTGGGACTCCTTGGACACTATCACAGGGAAACCATTATAACTGGTTTCGTTGATGATGCCCTGCAGCTCCTCCACCGTCAGGTCGTCCTGCGTCAGCACTGCTAACGGCGGGTCGCTGCGTCGTGGCCTCATCACCTCCCTGGCCAGCGTGGTGTGTGTGAATTCCTCCTTGGCGTCCAGAAAGGGGTATCCGTTCAGACGGATGTGGGCCTCGTAGATCCCCTCGCGGCCGAACGCGTCCCCCACCCATTTGCTGGTCATGACAGCGGCCATGAGGGGGACGATGTACTCCAACCCGCCTGTCAGCTCAAAGACAATGACAACCAGGGAGACGGTCATACGGGTCACGCCACCTGCGCAGGCGGGAGAGTAAGAAAATAACACGCAGAAGAATATTAGTCACAGCTGAAACAAAAGACTGAGGCAAAAGTCAAAGACCAGACATAAAGCTGCATCAAAAAGTACACGTATAAAGGCCCAGTACACAACCCTGTGTTGCAAAATCATAAATCTTTGTCAAGCATTAGTACTATAAATAATGTTATTTCTCTACTCGTGTCACCTTTGTGGAAACATAATTTTACTTGTAATTAAATATATGTCTTTTTGAAATCAAGTGACCACGACCTGATGCTACATATTTTCATTTGTTTTAGTTTTCTAGGAAACTCTGCACTGGAACGACTATATGCAATTAGATTAATATCCAGACAAAAATCTCCATTTTGTGGATCAATTTGCAAAACGAAAACTCAATCGTTTACACTTATTCTGCAGAGGTACACCTTTTTGGAGAAAATTAAAAACCTTTCGGAGCTGGGGTGAGTGATATGGACGAGATCTCCAATTACGCTGTATGTAATTCTATATCGCAATAGTGATACAGTATGTCTTGAGATGGTTTATTTTATGTAAATTAAATAACGAAACCATTTATTGATAAAATAACGTGGCCTATTTTATGTCTAATGTAGTTAATTAAATACCTGAAAAATCAAGTCATTTATCTCAGAGAAAGTAAAATCAAACATTTAATTGGTTTGCAACATGGCCCAAAATGTCCACAAGCAGATATGAAGAGATAATGGTATAAACAGCGCTCCAAGATATCTGAGAGTTGACAAATTTCTGTAGTATGTTATTGTTTATCATTATGTCCCTCAACCCCTGTTTGAAACGGTAAAACAAACAAGCACTAAATTGAACCGGCTACACACTGTCACTGTAAATATTGCTATATTATCTGCTGACTCACCCAGACATGCCGCAGCCCCCACCATGGCATAGAGCCCTGGAGTGATGCAGTCGGCTCCAACCTCGCACCACTCTTTGAACAGGAACCAGTCATGGTGATAATAGGCCAGCTGCTCCACTGCAATACCAACGATTCGCCCTGCGATCGCCCCGATGGCCATGCTGGGGATGAACAAGCCCGATGGTACCTAGGGATGAGAAACGGGAACTGGTTTTAGTGTTGATAAAGGCATGAAGGGTAAAACACCGGCCCCTGTTTGGGGGGAAAAAAAAAAAAAGACATCGGGGGATCACCTTGAGTCCAAATGTGAATATGGTCATGATTATCTTAAAGATGAGCGCCAGGCAGAGTTGCCACATGGCAGCATAGACGCCGGGCCCCGCCGGCCGGTTGGGGTTGTCGGTGAAGGCCTTACTGCCGTTCATCTGGCTGCGGTACTGGCAGAGCTGCGAGGACTCCAGTGGGCCACAGTCGGTGAACAACTCCTTTATCAACTCACTGGTGTTCTGACGGGTGTATGGGTTCGGGAACGCCACGACAGCTGTGATGGCGGCCACAAGGATCACCTCCAACACTGGGTACTTTCCTGAGGAGAGAGACAACCCAACATGTCAGAACTGTGGGAGGCTTTTAGCATGACGTGCCTCTCACTGGGATCTCAAATCAAAGACTGTTTAGCCAATATTTCAAGCACACTTACTGTAACTATTTCTTAGATGACTCAACTAGTATTTCCAGCTGTGCATGCTATGTAAACAACAAGATTTTTATATGTTCAGTCATTCATGTTTGTTTCATTATGGATTATTCTCACATCTGCTGGCATTTAACGTCTCTCTGCTGGTACAAAAACGCAAAGCTCACAGTGATCTAGACAGCTCCATCTCTTCACATTCACGCACCCGGACTGGCTCAAATATCTCAATCTGAATCCTGAATCAAGTCAGAGTACTTGCCGAAGCGCGTTGACTTGCGCCGCCGGCACCAGGCAATGTTGGCTCGGATGAAGAAGGCTCCCCAGAGGCCTCCAAAAACTCCCAGGAGGATGAAAGGGATGAGCTCAAACAGGTACCACGGTGTGTGGTACTCCACGTAGAACAGCACCAGACGACTGTTACCGAAGGGGTTGATGGATCGCAGCACGAAGGCCGCCACCAGGGCGGCGAAGAAGGAGCGCCACAGCGTCTTAAGGGGGAAGTAGTAGCTTACCTGGAGGAGAGAGAGGAGAGTTTAAAAGATCAGCTGTGAAAAGTTTAATCCATTATCCTGTGATTTTGGAGCACGAAAATTAGGCAACGGAGCAAATTCCGGTCATGTGCTCTACCTCCTCCAAGCTGAAGAGAACTCCTCCTATCGGGGCTCCAAAAGCCACGGACACCCCAGCCGCAGACGCAGCAGAGAGAACCTGAGAGGACAAAAGAAACGCGCCCCAGCTGACATGATGGCTTCTTAAATGCGGTCAAAGCTACAGCTACGTTTACCCTGAAACGTAATCCTATGTCATAATAATAAAACACTGGGGGGTTTAAAAGACAACAAGTAACATATAAGCATTTTCTTCATTGCTGTAATATAAACCTCCATCTCTTCTCTCTCACCTCTCGTTTCTTGGCCTCGTTCTTGCTGTACTTGGGAAAGAGGTAGGAGAAGATGTTCCCACAGCAGCAGGCCACGTGGACCAGGGGGCCCTCTTTCCCCAGGCTGAGGCCGGACGCCACAGCCAGCACTAGAGTAATGGTCTTGATCATCAGGGTCCACTTGCCCAGGTAGCCCCGGATGATAAACCCACTCAGGATGGTCTTGATCTGCGGGGAAAGAGGCGGATAGATGGGAAGAAGGGAAAGATTCAAATGAAGCCGAGCTGTAAGGATACTGGACACCCACTAATGCAGCATGGTTCAGGGTTTGATTCCCACCGAGGTCACCGAGGCGAAAAATGTCTTCATGGCAAAATAAGGTGCTCTTCACAAATGTTAGGTTACATCCTGAAGTCAAAGTCAGTCCTGAGGTGTGATGAGAAACACTGAACGCAGGTTGCATAGAACAACCATCAAAGACCCAACAGTATGTCTAAACAATTAAAATTATTCAAGGAAAATCAATAAAGAGAAGTAAGTCTGGGAGCAGCAGTAGCATGTAGTGTAACTATGGGGTAATTAAACAGGGAGAGGACTTTAGATCTCCTGGAAAACCAAATCTTGTCACTAAGTAACTGAGACCTTTGGTGATAGAAAAATGTAATGTAATTAAAATGTAATTAAATTACACAATAACCTTAAAATAAGTCAATGTCATAGTTTTGCTCTTTTCTTGACACATGGGCTGCAATTCATGATTATTTTCCTTATTAAACAATCCATCGCTTATTGTCTTAGATCGATCGATTAATCATTTAGTCTATGAAAAGTTAAGAAGATATTAAACATAGATGTTATTGTTGTTTTGTCAGTCGACTTATGTACTGTTCTACTTCACGCATTCTATGAAATGCATAGAAACAGTCAAAATCAGTAATTTCCAACTAATTAAAATCAGGAGACAGATGATATCATATATCCTGCCTAGGACTGCAACATGTCTATTTTTTATTGATTTTATTCATCCATTAATTGTATCGTCAATACAATTTCAGAATATAGTGACAGATGCCCATCACAGTTATCCAGAGCCTGAGGTAACGTTTGCTTGTTGTGTTCGACCAAACGCTCCAACCACAAACACTCAATTTACTATGATATAAAACAGAAAAACTGCACTTTTGCTTATTAAATGACTCAATTTATGACTTTAGTAAAGAGCTGACAGAAAATTAGACGAGGGAGAGGTGGATAATGACATGCAACAAAGGTGCCAGGATGGAGTCAAATTGGGGAAAGCACCAGGCAGCAAATTCACTCTCTCTTTCAAATCTTTTCCTTTATTCTCTTAATGTCAAGAAGCTCAAAGTCACGGACTATCACACACTTTCCCCGGCAATGCGGTTCGAGTTTTAAACAATTTCTGAAAGCTCAGAGCGCTCACATGAAAATAGCTTTTTCACTGCGTGGTCAAACTGAATTAACAATTTTTAAGCCACTTCAACACATTAAAGGGGAACCCACAAGCGTGAAAGCACACTGGGTGGATCCCAGAAAGTGCACCTAACCAATTAGACCACCATCATGGAGAATTTGAGGCAACTGCAGAGAGTTACAGACTTTTTATTTCATGTGCTGCTCTTAGTTTCTGACATCCAGAGCAAAATCGATCAAGATGTGAGAAAATGAGAACTGACGGATGAACCAGATCAATAGTCTCCACAAAAGCTTCATCACTCTCTCTGTAAGAGAAAGACACTCTGACACAAGCAGAGATAGCTGGCAAACCTTATTAGTTTCATTAAAAAAATAAAAAAAAAAGTGGCAAATCTTTAACCAAATGAGTCAAGGAGAGGTTTCAGAACAGGCTGTGCACTTTTGTGACGGCACCGTTTTCCTCACCTCAGGGATCCCCGAGCCGCAGGCGTAGGGAGCAAACACCTTCACCAGACAGACAGCCAGGAAGGCGAAGGAAAGAGCCCAGTAGATGTACATGAAGTAGTTCATGATGTAAGAGCCGGGACCCTGCAGGGCGGCGAAAAGAGAGGCGAGCAGGTGAAGTAAAAGAATCAACACCGTGAAATTTACTGGCACCAAATATCATACAGTGTAATGCCTGGATGTGCCTGAGAGCATTGGCCTTCATGCATGTGTGCTGTGCGTGGTAAAGATGTAAAATCATCTGTGTAAACTTGTGTTTCTTTTTCTCCATCCACATCTTTCTTTGCTATGACGAGGGTCCCATTCCTCCCTTTGTCATTGTAACTTCTGCTGCATTCAGCTAATGAGGAAAACATTTTTGGGGGCCACTGTGTCTCAAAGCAACAACCCTTTTTGACACATTAATACTCATCCCACGATTGGGGTCGGTCTACCCAAATGAAAACAAATGGAATATTTTTGATCATTTGTCCCTCGTGATGTTTGGATGTCAAGTTTTTACGGATTTATTTGTCTGTTGAAATGCCAGACTGCTTTGGGGAGGCACTGTATTTTTAAGGAATCAGTTCTACACTGAAGAAATAAAGGTAGATTGGCTGCTGCGCTGAGACTGTGTTTTTAACAGAAATACAGTTTTTACTCACTAATTACTTTTTTGGCTTCTCCTTGCAAATTTTTTTTTTTTTTTTTTGCATTGCTGTTTAGCTAACGTGAATAAAACTCAACAATTCCTGCTTATGTTTTAAATTAAAAGCATACCTGGAAAGCGAAGGGTTGCACCGTTTAAGGTGCCGGAGGGCTTCTTTAATGTGACACATGAAGTGTTAAAAAGCAGCAGAGTGGTGAGTATGGCATGACCATGTTGTACTGATGTAAATAATGTAAATGTGCATTTTACTGAATTTATTAAGACGATAGGTAAACACGAAGGAAGTCTTGAGTTCGAAATAACAGCAAACGGCATCAATAGTGAATTAAAACAGGAGATCAGAAAACAGGGAGGCTTCTTACTAGAGTATAATAAAATATACTTATAAAGGATGGGAAAATAAAAATAAAGGCCTGGTTCCCTCAGAAGTTGATGTAATTAATTAAAATATCTGAGACTTCATGGTAACCTTTGCTATTGAGCAACGGAAAAAATGCTGCCGCAGTGACAGAGGAGCCTCTCATGTGCTTGTGTTAGTCTACCTCGGCCTGCCCTAGTATTAGCTCAGCCCAGCTCTTCCACTGAGGACACTTGTCCCGCTCAGCGAAGGTGGTCTCATTGGACGTCCAGCAGCACTGCTCGTGGTTGAACCACATGGCGCTCAGACACACGCCCTCCTTCAGGTCGTTCATCCAATCAGCAGCAATGTCAATCAAGCCAGCCAAAGCACCTGACAGGAGGAGGAAGAGGAGGAAGGAAAAGAGTGGGCAAAGAAGTGAAGGCAGTGAGGAGAGAGGAAGTGGAAAAAGTGAAAGGTGGTTGTGGGCAGTTAGCTTGCCAGTGATGCTACCAGATTTATATGAGCCTGTCATCAATGTCACTGTACCAAAAGAAAATTCAAAATGAAAAGACTTTGTGCCTTCATCTGTATCCTTCTCCTAAAATCTAGTACTACTCCTGCCAAAGAGCAGGGACATACTACCTAAATATTTACCCATATAAATGCAACATGGAAGGTTTTTTTTAAAACAAATCACTACATGAATATTACTCTAGACTACAAATCTCTACATAAGAAGATAAGACACTTCTCAGAATAAATATTATAACTATATATTTAAACCCCCTCATGGTCTCAAACAACGGAAATCCTTAATTTCACATTCAAGGCCAACATGTTCCAAGTCAGATAAGCCTTTATTAGATGTTTCACAGGCTCGTTTAGGCAGTCAAATGTCAGTCCGTGTCCCAGACCTTTTATGATTTTCAAATAAAATCAACGATTTGGATAGTGGAGTAGTGGAACACTATCAACCCATTTCTCATTTCTCTTCCTTTGTAACATAAACAAAATTTTCACAGCAACTGTACTCTGGCTAGCTGGTCCTCAAAGCCTGGTTGGTTTTCTTTCTTTGGGTGGTCATAAAGAGGCTGAGATTTTTTGGATCAGAGGGCTGAACTCCATCTGGTGAGGAAAGTGTGCTTATGAGAAGTCGGTCAATGAGCGCAAAAGACAGAGAGACCAAGAGGAAGACTGAGGCAAAGCATGTGAACAGTAACCAGCAGAGGAGATAACAGCTGTGTATCTGTGTGTGTTTGTACAGCATGTATGAATGTGTGTTACCTGAGGCCAGGCCGGTGAGCGTCACCACCAGCCACCCAGACCAGGCATCGTACAAGCTCTTTGTGAACTCCCATGCTGATTCCTTTTTCTTACTGTTAATCTGAATACACACAGATTAATAGTAAAAATGCACAAAAAAAAAAATAAAAATCACAAGATACATTAATAATACAGGAAATAAAAAATCACAAGCTTCAGATTTAAGAATATACTATATGCTTTAAGTACTTAGAATGGTAGTGACACAAGTAGGTCAAAGGTTTATAACTACTATTGATAAGTAATTCAGTAATCTACTCTTGTGGCATGATTTCTACTGTTGCTTGAATAAAAAGGTTGATTACACCGTTCCCCGTTCCCCAATGTTGGACAAAGTATTCAAATGGCATTCAAATTCTCAGTTATCATTTCCAGGAGAGCTGCACTAAAACACTTCTAGAAAGCGGGGCAGGGAAATTGAGTCAATATTTGGATGAAAGGGTTGATAGAGAGAGGTGAATACGTGACTGGGAGTTACGAGGCAGAGAGCCAACAGTTTATTGTGTGTCCATTCTTTCTGGTTTATTCGTGACATCTGTACAATTACATTTCTGCACCAGTTCACTCTTGACCTTGGTCTTGGTCTCCAAACTGCTGATGAAGACTCTGAGATGTAGCTGAAAGCTCCAAAAAACAGTGGACCTTGGGAATTTATTTCTCATCAAACTAGATTTCTACAATAACAGACAATCTTAGAAACAGTGGCTGCCTAAATTAATGATAGATTTCAGGTAGAAAACTTCAATTTTTAAATATCTGGCAAAAGGTTTGATAGTAAATTCTTTTTCCTTTTATTGTCTATGGATTAAGTGTTGGTAGTAAATGTAGGCAGGTTGGGCAATTGTCATCCACCGTTAAGCCATTGAGGCTAAAACTGCTGACCCTAACTATCCAGTTCTTCTTTTGCTGCTGCTGCTACGGGAAATGGTGCAGAAAATTACTTCTTGTGCAGCACAGGATTTTTTCAGTGACGCCAGCAAATGTGAAAACTTCATGTGCCGGAATAGGACCAAACCAGAAAAATGTGTCAATTTCAACGTCTAGTTCAAAACAAAACTGTGGAAGAGAAGCTGGGGAGGCAGTGTGATGCGGGAGGAGGATATGACGGCCAATAAAACAGGTATAAACCCTTCTGCCTTCAGACATGGTCTGATGACTTGCCATACGAAAAGTTTTTTTTTTTTTGAAGCATTTGCAAGCCCTTAAGATTTCAGGTATCCTCACCTTCCTGTGCCTCTCGCGGTCCTTGCACTTCTCACGCACCCAGTCGATGGTGTGGAAGTCGTCGTAGGTCCCCACACCAGGGATGGGCTCCTCTAGGAAGTCCAACAGGTGAGTGGTGCTGCTGGCGGCCCCGCCCCCGTTAGACATGGCGTAGTTAGACCCTGAGGAGGAGAAACAGACAGTGAGCCTTCAATTAAACAATACACGATACGATACAGCACATACAAGCCAAATATATACAAACATGTTATTATTGGCCTCAGAATCCAAGTTTTTTACACCGTGTATATGCACACAAATGCTTATTTTACCAGCGAGACCTGTCTGAACTCTATGTTTGTTAAGCTAGGTCCACCTCTGCAATACGGATCAGCAAGAAACAAACACAATCAAATATTTTTACAATGTTAAAACTAAAAAAAAAAGCCTGCAATGTGATATTTTGGCCATGCTGTTCTGCTGCACATCTGATGCTTATAAATGAAAAACAAACAAATCCATCACTGAACGGCCTTGCTGCGGGCTGCGCATCAAAGCTACATCTCATCGATAATCCGGCCCGTGAGAAACACTGCAGAGCTAACCGCACAGTCACCACTGAAATGTAATGAGACCGTTGGAAACAGCTATGCTGAGAAAACCCTGCAGGGCCCGCAGCGCCCGCAATCCATCACCTCACCTGGAGCAAAAACGCTACGGACCTAGTGGAGGTTCACGTGCGCTGCTGAAACATTTGCATGAGCCAACTGCGCTGAAATACCCGAGGGAAATCTTTTATCCACATTTTATACAAACAGTCACACCTACGTCAGAGCATTTGGGGTGAAGTAAGCTGCCTGTGGGTGCCTTGACAGAGCAGATTCTCTCTGCCGGTCTGAGATGCAGATTACTGTGTGTGGGTGGATGTGCGCATGTATGCTGATGGTCTCTAGGCTTTCAAAAAGTCAATCAGCAATCTGCACGAACCAGAGGTGTTACATCTAGAAGTAAATGACGTTTAAAAATGACGTTTTAAATCATATCTAAAAACCTCTAACAGACGCCTTGTTGTGGCTTTTCCTTGGAGCCCTAACTTGGACGTCTGGCAGTTTTATTAACTGGTCTGACTGTATCAGTCTACTGCAGGCTGCAAAACAATGTGATTACTTATAGGGCCAATAACCACGTACAGTCAGTTCAGCAATGACTTCAACATGACTTGGATTAGTCACAGCACATATTAACGATTAAACAAAAAAATACAAAGCGGACATTGTCCGATGCTATTTAAAAGACTGTCTTTATATTTAAAAATAAATTAGTGCAGTGACTTTGCTCATAAGAATGACAGGAGTTATAAAAATCATTCGTTACATCTGATCTGTTCTGGCTGGATGCACAGATTCAACGCGAGAAGGGACAGCAAAACGTACTGGCTGACTCACATCTGCACACACAAGCGCACATGAATGCCCACTTTGTTGACGTAAACAGAGCACGGAAAAGCAGCCTAGAGGGTTATTCTCTCTGACCCTTATCTGGAAAACATCACAAGATTTACATGGACGTCATTTTGTTTTTTCGGCTGATGTGGTTGCATGACAAGAAATTACTCACATTAAAAAAACAAAAACAAAGAAAAAAAGTGAAAAAAGTAACATGTAATAATAGAGTTCTGAGTCAACAATGGGAAAAATAAACATCTTCATAATATTCGATTCCAAATTCAAGTATAAGAGGCCATTTCATTAACTTAAAAATGCACTGTCACATGTCTAATCCG
This sequence comes from Xiphias gladius, assembly GCF_016859285.1. NCBI lineage: Eukaryota > Metazoa > Chordata > Actinopteri > Istiophoriformes > Xiphiidae > Xiphias > Xiphias gladius. Next base: position 13,652,698 of record NC_053411.1, read on the forward strand.
GCAAAAAGTGTGTTCGATAAATTAGGGGGAACCCATCGTCCAACAGCCGAAACTGTCAGAAAAGCTGAGCCCGAGTTTCCTACTTGCGATGACACAAATATCTGATACTTTTTCATCTGCAACACAAAGACGGTACTGTGTGCACCAATGACGAAAGGGAGACACAGAGCAACAGTTAGAGCTTCTGTTTGAGCGTTCGAAGGAACAGAATGGAAAATATGTGCTACCAGTCCAAATAATTATTTGATACATCACAAGCACACGAGTGTTTCTCCTGTCTGTGTACATTCAGCAATATCAGATTAATCTATTTAAACATGGGCGTAATCACTGTGTGTGTTAACGTTAACAGTAGAGTTAAATCTGACCCCGTCAAATGAAACAAAAAAGGACAAAGAGTGCACATACCTCTACTGGGACTGTCTGTGCTACCCGCACAAGGTGAGTGTGTATACGGTCTTACAAAAATGGTTAGAAGCATTACATTCAAAGAAACCGTGGTGCTGTAACTCAGAGTGAAAGGGCAGTTAGAGCATCTTTAGCTTCTGTAACATGACTTATTTCCTCCTGAAATGGAAATACATGGGCAGGTGGTCATTTTAAGAGTATACCGAGAGACAACAAAAATTATCATAGGGACAATTGTAAGAGCTCGAAAGATGTATTTTGTAATTCACTGCGTCTTTAAGAGTAAGTTAGCACAAAAAAAAAGAAAGAAAAAAAAAAAGCATTGTTTCACTGACCACTTCTGGAAAGCTCCTTCAGTCAGAGTTTGACAGATCCCAAACTTTTATCGCTTATTCAACTATTTTACAGGAAAAATTCAACTTCAGAATAAAAAGTAACCAACAAATGAGAATTGGTTTTCTGCTAAAGTGGCACATACAGCAGAGTCGAAAAAGCAAAATATGTTCATTTGCCACCCTGCAGGTCATTTTCTACCGAGTCTGCTCTGTAACAATATGAAACTAAAGTGCCTCCGCACTGCTTTGACTTTGTGTCTCTCACGCTGCTTAAGATAAAGGTGTGAATACAGAAATGTGGGCGAGACTAATACCAACTGAGTGGCAAGCCATGCTTAATACTAAGCCGAGAAAACCTTGTATCCCTCTGAACATTACACGTACACATTCCAGTCCACAATACATATTTTCCTTTATGTCTTTAATCTCCTGAGCACAACTACAACTGCGACAGGGTCATAACTATCAAACAGTGCCACATTCATAGCTGTTAACCCTTTGTGATCAGGATCAAACACCAGAAAATCCCCGACATGGATCTAACCAGGGCCATAAAACAGATCATAAAACTGTCACCAACACATCTGCATCCTTTCCATAGCATTACTACACTGCAACCACTACACATTTACCATTTTCTTAGTAAATGTGCTACACAACTCAATGCACCAGAAAATTCATCCACAACAGTTGAGACAGCTTATGAGCAGTGTAAAGTAGAAGCTGCTTTACATCAAATCACATAAATCTCAATTTAGAATAAAGCCTCTGCAAACTGGCAAAATGTTTTTTTCCCGCAGTAACTGAGACACGAGCAGAGGATAAAGCCTGTTTCCCCAAAGACGTCCCACATTATAAATGTGGACCACGACAGAGTCTTTGAAAGTGCAGCTTATTAGCTTATATCACTTCCTTTGAAGTTTTCATGGGATGTGAGAGAGGAGAAATAAGTCAAAACGCTTTGGTGGGAATTTCTGTAAGAGGCAGGGACAAAATGGCCAAGTACAGCTTCCATCTGACCAGCCGATACATATCCTGTCCCGTTAGGAGAAAGGAAACGTGTAAGCTACTACTGTTGTGGTTGTGGAGTCAGCAGCAGTGAGAGTATAAGGCCCGGCAGGGAGGCTGATGCTATCGTCCTCCATTTTGATTTCGGAGTGACGGCAGCAGTCTGGACTGTTGGGATGGACGGTGTGTGTTTGAGTGAGGGGCAGGTGGGATGGTGATGACTCAGTTGTTGGCTCAATAACAGTAGCAGTCTGATATGGAGGTCTGCTTTTGTAAAGGACCAGTATATGAACTTTTCTGGACCTATCAAAAACAACAAAAAACATTTGTTCTAGTGGGCTTTGTGACTTTGGAACTCCATCTGATTTAAAGGAAATTTTGGTAATGCTTAATTTTATGGCATCCATATTTTCCAGCTAATTTCCTGGAAACGTTCCCCATAATTTCCTGAAAATGAGCTCGTAATTAGCTGTAAATTACTAGGATATTTCCATGAAAGACCTATGCACTTTGGTGTTAATTATTGAGAAAACGTTAGTTGCTACAGTTATTAAGTACCTGCTCATTATATTCAAGTTTTTAAGAAAAAAAATTGTAAATTATATGGCAGTAAGTTAGAAAATGTGCAACACTGAGTAGCTCTGTTTTACAGGTCTGTTCTGTGGAAATTAGGTAAGAATATTTTTGTAAGTACAACTGCTCAGTTTGCGAAATTTTATAGCATGGAGTGTGTTTTATTTGTTGATCAATTTGAAACATAAACCAATGAATTTCTGATTCAGCTGAAAACCATAGGTAGGTATGCAACATAAATTAATATTCAAGTTCAAAGTACAAGGATAATATACATCTTTACTTTATAACTGTAGCACCTAACACTGTCTCCTTTTCACATGTAAACACCATATCCTGGTTTCAGAAAACTGGATAAGCCCTTATCTTGGTTCTGAGAAATGTAAATATCCCAGATGGAGCCATATTCAGGAGGACGATAAATACAACAGAGTCCAGGGCAGCCAAACCGAGTTCATCATTAACTGTCGAGGTAAATCGGGTTGTACAGAAATGAGTGACTTGCTTGGTGTGTAAGAGTTCAAGACAAACCTCCACCTACGCAGGTGTTCAGCAACATGGACAATAACTTATCATGTATACAGGAAGCTGACTAACCAAGTATTTCATGTTCCAAACCAGGATAAGACTCAAAACCAGGATAGTAACGTAGATGTAAATATACTCACTGACATTTACCATTGTTGGGTAATCATCTGTGGGTACTCCTTTTCTCATGGCTCTTTAGTGACTTTAGATTGTAATTTGTGATATTCCATTTATTTCTAATGCCGACCAAGCTAGCCATTATACTAGCTGTCTGAGGCTGAGGTGTTGCGAGTACAGCATTCTAAGTAACTGTTAATTTACTGCTGAGTGAAATGTTAAGTTCTTTTTACTTTTACCCTTGTTCACTGTGTCTATATGCATGATTTACTATGGGAACTTAATGCTGTTCTTTCACTGGTGATACTTTGTTTTGTTCCTGGCATGACGGACAATTTAATGATTCTGACAAAACTGGTGAGTCCAGTTTTCGTGCTTTATTGTATCGTATTCTTAATTTTTTCAATACAGCTCCTGTCTTTAACGTTAATTGGAAGAGTGCTCAGCTTGCTGCATAGTTATGCACTTGTAGGCACAATAAAAAGGTAGAAGAGATGGACTTAGTTAGCGAGGCTTTTTCTCTTTGTAAGAGTTCTTTCCAGAGTTCTTTCCAGAGGATTTAAAACTATATTGGAGAGTTAGTTTTGCTGTAAGAGCAGCGTTACCATAATAACTCTTGCTCTGAAAGGACTGGACAGCCTGTTCCAGTCACTATTTCTTGTGTTCTGAGCACAGAGTTTCTGATGCCCAGAGCCAAGACAAAGAGAGCCAGAATGTTTTCTAAAAAAATAAAAGGGATTTATATAGACTGAAGACACTGCCTTTTATATTTATTTTTAAATAGGCCTTTCAAAGCACCTATTGTATGAGAGAGTGATGGTAATGACTTTGAACTCCATCTTGGTGAACCTTTGTGTGTGTGTCCTGGTGTACACTGGTAACAAATTCAGTAATGGGCAAGAAAGATTTCATTCATTCATTCATTCAAAATCCCTGCCTACTTAATAAGGAGCAACTTGGTGTCTACCACTGACCTGTTGCAAATTTTTATAAAACTAAAATAAATCGCTGCTAACATGCACCTGATTTCGGCCAGTTACTGTTTGGCATTAGAAGAAAATATAGTATTTATGAACAGAGGTGACAAAAGTGCATATTTTGTAACCGGGGTAAGAAAATAACAGGCTTCGAGCAACAACTCTCTAGAAAATTCAGGAGAGATCCATGAATTTAAAATAAGACGACAAAAAATTGCCACATATCCATGTATCGGTGGCATTACTGTCCCTCGAGGGCCATTGTGGATGATTCATGATTTGACTCATGAGACAAGTGGAACAAACTTAATTGTAAAGGAACAAAATATGCTCTAGAAAAAAGAAGAAATGATGCTGCTAAACATACTGTAGCAGCAGAAATGCTAACCAAAAACACACACACACCCACACACACACACACTTAAAAAATATGGTACAAAAATTTTCAAGTAAGAGACTTGTGCAATATCTGCTGCAAGTGCCCAGCAATGAAAAATCAAAACAAATCTTTGTGGTGAAAACTGAGTGCTTCGTAGCAGACACTGACTGAAAATATTAAATTGTTTCAATATATCTGAATCTGAAAGTCTTACATGCAGGAGAAATGACAATAACCCAGGCTATGAAGACAACAGAGCAGGAAGACTGACGGATGAGAAAGCAAACAAGCCCCTCCTGATGATACCGCACTACTGGCACCCATCAGCCGAGGCAGAAGCGCGAAGCCAATCCAAGGGTGACGCCACAGAAAAACAGAAACCGAGAGCACGTCGCCAGCACCGACCTCCCAATGGTTCACAGCAGACAAAAGACAAACACACCCACACGCACAAAAATAAGGCTTCCGTTTTTTTTTCTTCCTCCCCCTGTGCACTTTACACAGTGACGCTGCGATTCGGTTCAGCCTGCATCAGGGGCAAAAAGCCATATCAGCGCACGCCCAGGCACGCTGACTGTCAATACTACCAATTCTCTAAATGAACAGCATTTGTCACAGACTTCCTGTGTGACTCTGATCAATGAGGTGGGAAAAGACCATCGGCCGACTGTTTGTTCAGAAATTTCTGACTGTTAATGGCTGAAAAAACAGGGTCACCTCAGTCTAACAGCCACCTATTCATTCCCGTGTATTAGGTCTACTCTACTACTGTTGAGTAAATCAGATCAGGGAGGTTTAGAGACAGCCGGCTGGGATACTGTGGGTCAGCGGGGTTGGAGTAGGGTTAGTCTGCTCAGCCATCATGTGATCAGCACCGCAAACTGACCCCGCCAGCCTCCTTATAGCCTGGAGAGCACTGTCGTTGGACCACGCCAGCCTCATGACTATACTGGGGGACACTGCAGAGTCCCATGAAAAGGCGATGAATTAACTGATCGAATTCCGAAAAAGCCTGCGGACTGAAAGCCCGCTTCTTCACAACTTTCCCCTGTGTGTTTATATAGGACATGCTGGTCTTGATAGTTGAAACAAGGCCACAGTGTCTAAGGAAAATGACCTTAAGGTGACTGTTTACCCTCCTAAAGTGACCATTTTTGTTTTGCAAAAATAGTAGCACACGCACCACTTACACTATATGTTCTCTTTCACTGGTTATTAAAGCACAATGGTGGCCAAGATGAAAAATGCCAGAATATACATGGGTTAAGCTTTTTCAATGCAAAAAAAACAGCCAGAATAGGAAGAGAGAGTAGTGTGCGCAATGAAACCTGGTCACGTAGCCCGCAGGAGAAACAATTAATTCAAAAGCTGTGAGAGGACCACACACTGTACTAAAGACGAGGAAACTCCGCGAGGAGAGAGGAAATAAAGGCTTAGATGTAGGGACCGTCTGCAGGCTGAGGTCGTTGTACAAAGTGGATGTGTCCTAAACTCACTGGGGACCTTTTGTCCCTGCTCACTCACCGTAAAAATCTAACAAGGCCTGGAGGAGCCGACCAACTCAAAACTGAGAGGAAAACTCCCGGAGGGGCCGCACAGAGCAGACAAACAAGGACTCAATGCAAGAACTCAAATTTGTTGTTTAAAAAAAGAAAGATAGAGAAACACGATAATGTGTCATCGTCTGACTGCCTGCCTGCCTTCACCCCCTGAACCCTGTTGTGTGTGACATGAGCTGACGTCCTGAATCCGGCCAACAGGTGTCCTCACACTGCAGGAAGGTTGCTTTGACAACCCGCAGGGCAGCCCTACGAGCATCCACATATGTGGCAGCCACAGCCTGTGCATGTGTTCCTGCGGGGACATTAAAATGGATGCCCGCGCTGGTCTCCTCGGTCGCTGCTGCTGCTGCTGCTTCAAAGGCCCGAACGCAAGACTTCACACCACACGAGCCCGTTCTTTATCTTTCATCTCCGGCTGACGTGCACGGACACCGGTGGTTAATCATCCACAGAGGGGTGAATGGCGGAGCGAGCGGCGCGCCGCGGCGTTGCCTTTAGCGAAGGGCAGCCCCTTGGTTCGCACCGGCTCTCCGGTGTCCACGCCTCGCCAACAGCTGAGGAGGCAGCGCTCGCTTAATCCGCACCGCGCCTGCCTGCCACACGGTTACCAGCAACTCGCTGTACAAGAGGAAGGGAGGACGGCCTCCGTCGTCAGGAGGGAATCGGAGGGAAGGAGGAGAAAGAGAAGGGGGGATGTAGCTCACCTCTTCTAGGGATCTCCTGCAGGGGGATGGTGTCCCCTCCCCCGTCGTAGGGCAAATAGGGGTCGGCCGCCGCGTCCTCCTCCTCCATGTTGACAGCTGAAACGAGGCTAAACTAAGCTAGGCTTCGCTACGCACTGCTCGTTGTGTGTGCGTGTGTGTGTCGGTCTCTGCAGCCGCTGCCATGTCTCCCAGAGAAAGGCAAGCAGGGCTGCGCGAGTGAGAGAGCGAGTGTGTGTGTGTGTGTGTGTGTGTGTGCGCGCGCGCTCTCTACCTCCCCCTCCCTTTTCTTTCTCGCTCTCTCTCCACTGCAGCAGCTGACTCAGAGAGCTGATGATGTCATCACACTCACACACACACACACACGCGCGCGCGCAAACACGCACGCGGAAGGAAAGACGATCACACCAGGCCAGTCTGCCCTGCCTGCTTGGTTGCTAGGGGAGATCAGTGAGCCCTGCCTGTATGGAAGAGACCATGGTGCCGGGTCACAGGGGTAGGTGTGTGTGTTTAGGTATGGCGTGGGGGGGGGGGTGAGTTCTATAATGGAATATTCCATTCTGAGCAAGTAAAGGGGAGTTACAGTAAGGAGGTTAGGTGGAAGTTTAAATAGCTTAGTATTAGTAGAACAGGCCGAGGACCTCCCTCGATGACAGGTGTGCTACACTGTCAGGTGGATAATTGTAAAAAAGCTGTGAAAATTGGTCGACATTATGTGGCAACAATTTTTAAGAAAAATGCCCAAAAACTGCTGATTCCAGCCTCTCAAATGTGAATGTTCCCTACTTTTCCTTCTCATATCTGACAGTGAATTCAATACTTTTGAAGTAGGTGTGGCTGAATATGGTTTTTCAGGGCCAAAGCAGATGCCGATTATTAGTAGTTAAGGAGACCCATAACTGATATTTGGGGCAGATATACATTTGCAGTGAAAATTTTAGTGTTTTTATTTTGAAAAATAAAGTTCAGGGAACTCCTAGCAGCATTTCTTAGAAACCAATTTCAAACCAATTAACATTTAACTAATAGCTCCCCATAGGTTTATTGTCCCGTAAAAATAAACAAATTAAATTAAAATAATTAAAAGCAGTAAAATTTTAATTATAATTTGAATCCTTCTCTCCAACTCGCTGCCTCCAATAACCGCTCAGTACTCCCCAATTCAACTGCACCAGGTTTTTGTGGGGGAAGCACGGTTGTTCAACTTGCTCTCCTGTGAGACGGCTCCCATATCTCTCATAGAGGCTGTGAAATCCCTTCTCCGTTCCTCTTTCCTACATCTTTCCCACAAATACGGAATTCAGGGTTGACCGGCTATTTATTCACGACATATAACCAATCTTATATATTGCAGGCAGGACACCGAGCCAGACTACAAGCTGATAATAAGTCGACTTCTACTTTAAAGATGTTGCCTTGGTCTCTAGAAACATGTGACAGGCAGTTTTTTTTTTTTTTTTTTTTTTTTAGTATTTAGCATCTGACATCTTATAGAAAAGATTAATTAACAGGGTATTCTGCAAGTTAATCAATAATGAAAATAATCATTAGCTGAAGGTAGGGATGCACCATTGCCATACACTGGCAATACAGTCTAAGGCCAATATGCATCCTATTAGGCAAATCAGTTGTCAGCCAGATGTGACCTATCCACATTAAATATAGTTTCTTCGTCACTGTCATCCTAGAATTACATTCATTCAGTCACGTCAGGCCTCTGACTCCGTTTTTTTATATTGCCACAGCAATCCCTGGCCTCATGTTACCCTTACTGTACGTAAGGTCTGAGCTCATTTTGAGTGAAAATTATCCCAATTAGCGCAACGCAATGAGGCATAACGGTTTTTGGAAGAGAGAAGAGAGCACTGCTATCGATAATGGGTATCTGCAGAAACCCTAGTTTAATGTATTGGGAGAGAAAATTTCAGACCTCTGCAACGTTAGTTACAGCCTTAGATAAACTTTTCAACTCAAAATCATCTAGCCTTTTCATAGATGAAATGAAAGAGAGCTTTTTGATTGTACAAACAAGAAATACACGTTCCCGTGGGAGTCATTTGCAAATTTGCCATGTTCATTTTGTTTATATTGGAATAAAGTCCACTGCAACTGCTGCCTTGCCTGCACAATGCAAAGAGAAAATAAACTAAAGCAAGACAGAATAAGCACAATGTGGCTCCGATGTAAGACAGTTGTTCAATCCTCCTGTCTTGTGTTGACTCTACAGGAAGGATATGAGACAACAACATGTGAGATAACATCAGGACATCTCATAGCATCTGTGACATAACGCAAGACAGACTTTACTGACTCTTATGTAGAGAAACGCCCCTTACCTTCCATCCGTTACACCATTCAGAACTAGATTTCATGGGTAAAATCCAAAAGGGGTCAGACATCCACTGTATGCAGTAAACATCAGAGATGCTTTGCTACAAGCCGAAACTGCAGGAGCAACATATGGTGCAACAAGTTCCTCCTCTTGGCAGTATTGCTTGGTTTGTGTAATCTCAAGGAACATGAAAAGTAACCTGAGATAACTTCTGTTATGATTTGGTAATATATAAATAAAATTGAATTCAATTGAAAATTACTATAAAATAACAAACAGCCTTTCATACCTTGGACCTTCATGGCCCCTTACCTTTCAGCAGGGTTCCTGTTGCTAGGCAATGGCACAGGTGATGTCAGCCATAGTTTGCTGCCACCCTCCACAACAAGTCCCGTCGGGACGTTAAGACAGGACAACCACAATGTGAAGTTTGAGACGGGAAAGTCTCAAGTTTCTGTAATCCAGTGAGTTAAAAGAAACAAGACTAAATCTCTTTCAGTTCAAAAACCAAAGTTTTCCAAAGCACCGATGCATTTGTTTCTTGTACTCCTTCTAATCCAACAAAAAGTTTCAGCAGAAATCACCAGGGGGCTACGAAGAGAGCCAGTCCCCTGCTCACACTGCTGACTAAGCCGAGAGGAGGGCTTTACAAGTTTTCCTGTTAACCCACCCCTCACCATTACGTAAAAATAGCACGGGGAGGCAGTGACAAGCTACACACAAGCTTCAAGGAAGGACATTCATCCAGAGATTTCCTGAAACACTAGATCACACCAGCTGGCAGCCAAACTGGTTCAGGGGAATGTCAGTGCACGTTTGGGTGTCACAAACAAACCAAGACTGACGAGACGGGTAGGTGAAGCCCAGACTTCATTTATAACACATTAAAATATTTAAAAAGCAAGATTGTAAACAGGCCAAATAGTAGCTGTACATGTTTGTTAACCTTATTACAAATGTAGTTATTAGATTTGATTAAAAGTTTTAAAAAAATGACAGCATCAGTTGTGTTTTTGGCGTCTGCTTGTTGCAACATTTCACTGACGCTCGCTCTGTATTTGTAGGAGCAATGACAGTATAAGTGTTGGTGGTCTAGGGTTACTCTGTGCTTTCACCTCTTGTGGTTAACTGCCCAGAGGTCCAGTTTCAGAGTAAAAGAATAAAAGGCTAATCACCAGGGAGAGACTGGAGACATGGAAATGTAAGCCAATCCCTCTCAAATAAAACACATACAGTATATTGACACAACCTCTGATGCCGCCATTAATACAGTTATTCGGCAAAGACAAAATACAAAACTCATAAAGACTTTGGAAAATCCCAAAAACAGCAACGTCATTTGCAACAGCTCCCCAGATGATAAATCCTAGTGACTCTGGTGATCCCCTCACTTTCCATCAAGCTCCAACATCATGTAAAAATATGCACTTGTCCAAAACGTCCGTACTGTATGTAATAGAGCCAGGCATATATATAAATAAAAGAATTCTGTGCATGGTCGCTCATACAGTCGAGTCATTTATATGTGTGTCCTACTGAATAGCCTGGTCACCCACAGTCTCCTCTTCAATAATAAATAGTCTACACTCTAGAGTAGGTATATCACTGCTACACTTTACTGCACATTCAAATCATACCACAGAAGTCAATGGGTCATTAACTCTGTGAGTAAACCTGTAGATGCAGCTGCAGACGCATTGTGACTGTGTCCTAATCTAAACCTGTAGCCTCAATCAACAGTGTTGCGGTTAGTAGCGCTGTTTCAACGTCGGCAGATATGCCGCCAACGTCATTTAAGTCCAGTGACGGCTTGTCAGTTATCAGTTTCAGAGAATCCAGAATTCCTACAGAAAACACAAGCTTATGGTTGCATGTAAACAGAAGTGCTGAAGTGCTGCACAGAAGAAAAAGCACTGGAGATTCCAGGCACAGCCGCTCATTATCTTATAAGGATTGCAACTTTCTCCATCAAAACGTTAGTGCATATGCCAACCTCAGAAAATGGTCTAATTTTAGATGTTTTATGTGCCTTTCTTCTGAGTATCATAGCAACCTTTCCACAGAATTGTAAGTTTTTACATATGTGCAAAAGGCAACACTGAACACTAGAGTGAACGAGTTTTTAGCTTCTGAGCATTGGGTGTTCGCTTTACCAGAAATATTATGTTGGTTTTTTTTGCTTTTGTTTTTTTTAAACCAACCTTATAAGTACCACATTGTCAGTGTAAAACAGGAACAGCTGTGATTAGGCTCAAACTGAAGAAAGTTGCTCCACATGAGCAAAGACAATGACAGATAATAGTCAAATAAGTGCAAGCGAAAGGTCTGTGTTCACTTGAAGCAACTAGTCCAATTTACTTTCATCAAAGTGTTTGAAAGAAATGTGTATTTTTTTGTGTACTGTATCTTTATTCTGAACCCTCTCTGCAGAAAAAAAAAAACCATTAAACTGAATCAAATAAAGGCAGCTAATCCTAATTATCCAATTCAAATGGACAGAAAATAACCTCTCTGCTCAGCAGACACTTAAAAAAAAAAAATAGTTTAAATAGGAAAGAGTGTTTTTATCCCTTGCGTAAACACACTAGTTTGCCAACTTCACTGCTCATTCTGCATTCAAAGAGAGCAGGGATCATGTGTGTTTTCTGTTTGATCAGCTTCAAGTCAAAGCTAAAGAAATGGGGAAAAAACCGAGGATTCAGCATATTTGCTCAAACTCAGAAGAACAAACAGGATGCAGCAGATCGGATGTTGATGTTGACACCAGATATACCAGTCTGATTGCAACTGAGCTGCTGAATGAATGAGAAACAGGTGACCGCACTGGAATGGCAGGTACGGTACGACTAGAGTTATGTAGCATGGCAGCCAGACGAGGAGAAGCCTGGCAGAGGTCACTTTCAGCAGTCTAACCGTGAATTAGACAATGATCCAACTTCTTTAACTCAGCAAAAAAAGCAATGGCGCATCACATTCTTTTAAAACTGCATCATAAATGTGTCACTGTTTTATTTTAGCTAAAAATCATTAAACCACTTGCACAGCACGCTCCGCCTAACCTCTTCTATATTCGGCCAGCCGATGACGCATTTATGAATACAAAAAACAGATGATCTGCCACGTGTCTGTATTGTTACTACCACCACTCTTTGATTGCTACCAGACAGGAAAATCCACATGAGGCAGGAGATAAAAACCGCGACACCACGCACAGTAAAATGCTGGTACAAGATTAGTCACAGTTATGGACAGAAGAAAACAGGTACAACAAGACAGGAAAGACAACCAAACAAATGATTGTAAGTGAAAAAAAACAACAACCTGAAATGATAAAAAACAAACAAACTGGAGTCCTTAGAGAGCCTTACAGATGGTTATAGAGCAACGTATTAATTGATCTTTAAATGGAACATACAGAGAGGGATTAAGAAGACCTCACAAATGAATGAATGGATTTGTAAATAACTACAACAAGAATAAATATGCTTAGATAGATTGATTAAAAACAGGTAAATTAATGTCTATAGAGATTCTGACATTTGGTCGTCTGGTTCCATACCTCCATGCTCAGAACTACTGGCCATCACCTAAACTTCTTTCACGTGACTTAAGTTCCTTACTTAGGTCGGCTGAGCCAGCTCTATTGGCTGAATGAAGACAGTGAAATGCGGCTGAAAGCTCTGAAGGCGGTCTTTCGAAATGAGAATGTTTCACATATTCTCATAAGCAGGTCACAAACAAGTGATTTTCGCTCTATAGCCATTTTCCTTTTCTACTTAAATATCGGTTATTGGTTTATAACCATGTGTGAGGACGATCATCTTGAATGGATGCTGGGTAGCAGGTGTCTTGCCGGGTGTGACAAGACAGCATGTAGAGCAGCTGATGGGTGTGGATGGAGAAGACGAGGGGGCAGATGGCAGAGCGGCTGTGTCTCACGACAGCGGCACACACAAACGGACACACACTTAATGCATCCTGACATCGGCGGTGGGGTGACTGACAACCAGAGCAGCATTTCCACGCTCCGTCTGGCCAAGCATGAACCACAAGAGAGTCGATATTTGGATTTGAATACGCGACAAGAGCGAGGTCAGGGCATGATGGGGAGCTCAGCAAGATTTCAAGGAAAGATGCTATCTGATTGGGTCGTGAGGGCTGGGGTTCATCAAGCCTGGGTCATGGAGGGGAAGCTCAAGAGAAGCAGATTTGGGACCAATAAAACTGCTGGGTGAGGTATTTGGAAGTATCCCGTACTCCCTACCTGGGGAGGCAGCGTCTCCGTCCAGCAGGTTGTCGTCCTCAGTGGTGTGGAAGTCCATGATGACGCCGGCTCCATCCAGCAGCTCCTCGTCGCTGCTGGCGCTGGCGATGCTGTTGTAGCTGTTCCTGCAGTAGCCTCTGTGGTACAGCTGCTCCGACTCCATTTAGCAACACGCCGATGCCCTGGATGATAAGGAGGGAGGGAGAGAGGAAGGGTGTGGTGGAGATATACACACCGTGTTGTGAGGCGGCTAGATCATAGAGTCTACAGGGTGAAGTGAGTCTATCGGGTACACTGATGAGTAGGGGTGGGTTGTTAACGTGCATACAGCAAAGACAGATGGACACAGTGCAGCTGTGATGGATGAGATTATTGTTTTACAAACATATATATAGTCCAGCAGAAAGCAACTTTGTCATTAGCTGAAAAGCAGAACAGACACAAACAGGCGCCAGATCTAGTTCTCAGACCAGCTTACAGTTTACTACAAAAAAAACAGAAAACCCAAGTACGACAAGTTTGTTGAAAACCAGAACTTGCTATACAAGCTGAAATGTAACAATGTTGTCACACATTCACTAATTTTATCCATCCATTACGTTTCTGTCCCGGTCTTTTCGAAGATGAAGCAACCAGCACCTTCACTAGGGAACCAAAACAGCCAAATTAAGCCCACAAAGTCCTTACAAAGTACTTTCCTACACGTGACAAAGAGAACTTGACCTTTCTTCTATCTTTCTAATGTGTGTAGAAATCCGTATTTGAACAAACTGAATATTATACTGTTTGTTAGATCACTGCCTCCCATTTTCACGTATCAGTGAACAACGCTGTGAAAGACCATGCCTTTGGTATTTATTCTTTAAAAACCCACATACATTTTTGTCTACTACTTTGCGAGTTTTCTTCTGTTTTATAAAAAATTCCAGGCAACACAGACACACACACACATACACATATTATACAACAGAGTCCGCTACATCTCCAAGCTGCAGCTAACCTTGAGAGGTAAGAGACAGTTTGATTCGGGACGTCCATTAGGCTGCAAGATGAATGTGGACTGTCAGGGTGGCTAATATGGAGGATAAGATGAACGACGATGGTCGGCCGAACTGAACTCATGAGCCCCAACCCTCCATGCCAGCAACAAATCAGAGTCGTGGAGAATAAATGCTTGGGTATTTGACCAGAGATGGACGGAGAAGAAGAAAATCACGTTTGACCTTTGACTGTAGACTCTAGACGATCAACAAATCCAGTGTGAATGATTACTTTTCACACTTGCTTGGGTTTCTTAGCCACACCTGACAAAAAAGTAAATACCTTGGCTATTAAACAGCCTCCATTCTCTCACTCTTACCTTCGTAGCTCTTTTCTCACAATTTTTTTTGTAAAGCTTTATTTTACAGATCTGCAATCGCGGATAAATTTCTTGGAAATCAGTACGTCATTTGGCACTAATTTTGAGGGTAAAGGAGGACAGTGCGGAATATATATTTTCCTAATTAATTCATTCCAATTGATTATTGCTGTGCCCTAGACAGCCTTTTAATCAGTGCACATGCAAAAATTAGAAATATGTCTACAGGCATTAAATAATTTCAACACATGTGGAGAATAAAGTTTCCAATAATTCAGGAATAATTAAAGAATACTGTTTTTAAGGCAGGACCCTGATGGACTGATGACATCAGATCATGTTAATTCAGATAATGTAGACCCACTGGATCGCTGAAGACTGGTTTGACTGGATGAGTTTCGGCCAGTTTGGCTTATTGCCAAAGTGCAATACCTCTGATAATGCACTTGGGCGATACTGCATACAGCTACGAATAACTCTTAACTTGTTTGTTTCCTTCGGACAATGCGTACAAAATTTTACATCAAGATATGTGGCGGTGGTGATATAACAAAAAACCACTTCTGTTTGCCCGGCCAAGTGGTGTGTATTTATAGACCGAGGGATTAAAATGGCACATGGACATCCTCCCTACAATGAGGGGATGATCGCGATAATAATGCTGCTGGGCCACGGGGGAGCGGGGCAGCATCTAGGCAAAGCTATTCGCCCGCTCTCAAACCTCGCCCCCTTGTGGAAAAGCCGGAAAACTACACCAGAGTCTGTCGTCACAAACGTGGCTCCGGCAGTGACGGATTTGACCTAAGATGACCCCCGCCAGTCTGCGCACAATGACAGTCCAAAGACGCTTGAAAATTAAAGACTACTGGAGTATGTTTTTAGGGATATCAGCCTAAGGGGGCATGATAAGTCACAAAGTAATAAAGAAAGAGAAACATTTAATGTCCTGAAGTGCTGTAGCCTGACTGATCTTCACTAATCCTTTACGGTCTGATAGGTGACTCCATAGTCCTCTGTACCTCTGTGAAAAAAAACCTGGGGCTAATAGTTTTCTAAGCTCCCCACATATCAACCAGAGTGAATTCGATGTCCTACTTGTTTCCTACTTGACTTCCCACCATTTGTCGTGTCTTCATTTTTTTTTTTTTCCCTGCAGTGTTAGTGTGGACATTTAAAGTGAAAAGGAAGTGAAGAAAAAAAAAAAAAAACAGCTGGGGTCAGCTCATTCGATTTAGGGAAGAGGATTTCTCTTCTTCTGTGAAAACTGCTTCTGTAAAAAAAAAAGGAAAAAAAAAGGACCCTTTATCCGGTGAATACAGAAAGGATGAAAAGCGAATGCTTCAACAAGAGAAGGCAAAGTGTATGTTCAGTTTGTATGACAAACTGAGAGAATAAAAGGCTGTTTCTAATGGATTCTCAACAAGAGGGGAAGTATGTTTTAAAAAATAGTGAGTTTCGGGGCAGCACAGATATTATTTAACTAGTGGAAAGTCTAAAAGTTTGAATGTCTCTAATGCTTTTTGAGCTGAGCACTGTGGCTTGACCGCAGCGCTGAAAAACATCATCAAATGCATCAACGATCTGATTCACCAGCTAACAAAACTGCTACGGGGCTTCCTATCTAACGTTTGCTTTAAAGAGTAGATCCGCACCGACTCCCACAGCTCGGAGAGCTGCTCCCTGCACTGCTCTCTTTGGGTTGAACCCGCCGGGCATGTCGCATTTCTGGCCACACACACACACCGATCAGCGGTGTCACAGCAGGTGTTTTTCTCCTCAGCTTTCAAAGACAACAGGCGTCTTGTGAAATCGCTCGGGGTATGGACAGAAGTGCAACATGTTTTACACTTCACTTACACATGTAGTATAGATTCCCACATCACATATCTCGATTAAACTTATTTAGTGCTCTCCAATCAAACTCCGATCAATGTTATATTTAAAATTGGCTTGCAACCGCACTGGGCCTTTTACTTCAGATGTTTTGTTGCAGTGAGGGTCATTCACCACTGGCAAATAAGATCTGACACATTGTTATGACAGTGAAACTACAGGCTGGCCGACTACAAAAGCCCCCCTGCAAACGCCAACAGTGAAAACTGAAGAGGAGTAATCCTCGCTGGCACAAAGTCCATAATGCAGGCAAAGAGGAAAGAGAAACTTTTCCTGCGCCAACAATCACAGAGATTCACCATGAGACAGGACTTCCCTTTGAGCTATAGCAGGTCAGCGTGGCCAGGAAATTCAATTCAGCCTGTAGACAAAAGTCAGCGTCGAGGGCAGAGAGCTTTGATTGAACTCATGTGATACTGTTTATTGCACTTTGGCCTCTAGTTAAAAAGCAGAGTCACCGTGATTTGACTTTTCACCAGTCCGAAATTTAAACCAGTCTGCTTAGCCACACAACACTGTCTTTTGGATTCAAACAAAGCCCTTGTGATAATTCTTGGGCTTAAAGGAAACAGCACAACGGGAGTGCTGATTCATGCAGCAATGTTAACCAGGACAAATTGGAGTGAGAACATAAAGGTGTGTAATTATCTTTTCAGACTGATCCGATTTCAAATGAACTGTGCTGCTGAGCCTCTTAACGATGGTCTGCTTTAATTAGACTTGTCATCCTTCCTCCTATCTCTCTCTGCTGGTGACATTTGATAGCTGTAATTATGGCAGTCTGCGGTGTACGTGTTTGTTCATGTTTCCCCCTTGTAGTTTGAAACAGAAACCAAAACAGCAATTATGCCAAGAAGACTAGAGTTTGTTCAATACCGGGGAGTTTCTACCCTGCGAGTCAGATTTCATGTTGCCGTTTGAGGACGTGGATAAGATGAGGAGAGGGAGGAGTGTGTGTGTGTGTGTGGGTGGGTGTGTGTGTGTGTGTGTGACAGCCGATAACAGCGGTATAATCAACGGTGAGGGAGCAAAACGTTGCAGGGTCTGCTGATGTCACACAACTAGTCGAGCAGCGAGGGGCCTTATCTTCCTCCGGCTGGTCACTATGGAGGTGTTGCCCAGGCGACCGTTGCTGGGATGTGATTCAGCATTTTGTCCTCCCTCTAACCGACAGGGCTCACACCTCCTCCACAGACGGGGCCAATACGTTGACACACATCCGTCAAATGAAGCGGGCGGTCGATACATGGGTCGCTTTGTGGCAAAACATCCACCGTACTGCAGCTCCAACACAGCGGGGAGCTTTCACTCCTCACAATTATTGGAACCTCGGCAATGTGGAGCTGATCAGAAGTATCCCTAACACTGACAAACTGCTGAAGCTGCGCAGTCATGTAGTGATGACTGAAGAAATAACACACACATATTCAGTTTATGGAGGAAATCATGCAAATACCACGAAATAAGGTCTGTCAGTGGATTTAACTAAATCTTAATCGATATAGTTATTCATTAAATAATTCAGTCTATTAAATTAAAAAATTATAACAAATGCCCGTTGCAAATTACCAGAGCTCAAAGTGACTACTTAAAATTATGTATTTTAGCTAACCAACAGTTAAAAAATCCAATGATATTCAGTTCGTAATATATGGAAGAAAGTAAAACTCCCCATTAAATTATGAATTTCCCCTCTGGGTATCAATAAAGTCTTCTCTTAAATTTTCAGGAAATGTTTTTACTAGTTTTATTTGAAAAATTCTTTTCAACAATTAAGCAATTATCAATATAGCGACTGGCTAACACTCAATCGACTTGTTGATTAAGTTAATAAGACGTCAAAAACTACATTAAGCTAAAAATTTCACATTTTTTTTGGCTTAAAGGTAATTTTTTGATGAAGTTTGCCAAGCCTTAAAAAAAAAAAAAAAAACAACTAACTGTTTCACATTGTGTTTGGGGGAAGGTTAGTACATAGGCAGTCTTGTTACGGTGAATTCACACCAGATTAATAGAGGTGCTGGTTACAGCATGAGTACCAATAAAGACATAATAAATATGTACCGCAGACAGTTCCTGAATACAGAAGCAGAAATGTTGGTAACGTTGATTAATAAACTAATGGACAGATTTAATCAATCGTACATTTGATTATATTAGTTTATCACTGATATATCAGTGATAATATCAGTAGTCGTATGTATCTTTTAAAAAAATTGTTTTTCCTTTAATAACAAATTTAAGGGACCCTCATAAAATGTTTATGTGTTGCATTTATTTTTTTGTTTAAAAGTACCATCGGCTAATAAAAAGTTATCAGATCTTATGAAATCTTCAATGTTAATATCAGTATTAGCCTCAAAAATCTAATACTGGTCAGGCTCTGATTGACAACCGATCATTTTGGATCATAATCAAATAAAAATGCACAGCATATCCTGGTTACACTTTTACAAATTAAGATGAGCTTGCTTGTCTCTGTGTCTTATTACTATGGAAGAAAGATCTGAATTTTTCGCTGCTGATGAGACTAAGTAAGAAAACAAACTGGTCAAATTGACATAATAACATTCGATATTCGACAGATTACATGAGTCATCAATTAATGGCAAAAAGTAACAGGTTAATTAGCAGTGAAATTATCATTGGCTCTGGCGCTTAATATGTGCGTGTACTGTGTGTCTGCAAGAGTCTCACAAAGACGTGTACGATGGAGACCTGGAATTTGCATCATGTAAATTACAATATCAGTCAATATGCTGCTGTATGAACGGGAGATACTGCCATGTAAAAACAACAGGCCTGACTAAAGACAGGGGACGTACCTACTTTTCAAAATGAATGCTGAAAAAATGAATAATACATGTCCTAAAAAAAAAAAAAAAAAAAAACAGAAAAGAAATACAGCCAACCATTCTTGAGTGTGTGTGTGTGTGTGTGTGTGTGTGGGGTCAATGAGCCTTTGTCAGCTACCAATTTCATACAGCCTATGCCAGTCTGGGAATATTATTACCTCTGCCAAGGAGGTTATGTTTTCACCCGTGTCCGTTTGTTGGTTTGTTTGTTTGTTGGTTTATTTGTCAACAGGATTAGACAAAAAGTACTAAACCAGTTTCCACCGAACTTGGTGGAGGGATGGGGCACGGGCCAGAGAAGAACGCATTAAATTTTGCGGAAGATCCGGATCATTTACAATAAATCTTTGCTACGGGGTCTGTGTACGTTGTTTGACACTGGCCTCGGTGGAGGTCTGTGCTTCTCTGAGTGCAATTCTAGTTCTACTTGGGAGACAGCAGTGGATACATCCTGGAATAAGAAAAGAGTTTAATTCAAATCTACCAGACCAGTGAAAAAAGAAATAAGTGGAATGGTGAAATAATGAATATCCATCACTACAAGTCGATTTAAGTATCGAAATTTGCTGTAATTCTGTGCTACTTATCATTTATTAAGAACATCACTTGTAGATGTAAAGTCCAGGTTGATGTTTTAAACTAAGAGGTACAAGGAGGTCAAAGCCAAGACAGTGATTTAGCAAAATTCAAAAACGCGTTATCTTTGCTGGTCCGTCCAGATGAACAATATCGGACATAAACTGTAGGTGATCTAGGAGACTGTGACCTGAATGTGTGACCTGAGGGGAGGGAGAGAAACGCTTGAATGAGATGTCGCGACTGTCTGACTGTGAATGAAATCTCTAAAGCCTGGCTTAACAGAACGGTAACAAAGGCCCCGGACAAACATAACACAATCAGGGGCGCCGATTACACCAACAGGGAAAGCAAATCAAGTAAGGAACGCTGCAGCGCTTTTGGCTTGACCTGTCACTAACCACTGGGTGGAAAGAACAAAAATACCACAAAGTCCGATCCTGCTGTAACAGGACGGACGGCTAATCATCAATCATTGATGTACAAGTGAATACCTTAACAGAGTGAGAAGGAAAGAGTAGGGGAAAATTCACTCAGGTTTATGGTTAACATTAACACTAAGGTTAGTGTTATGGCCAGCTTGTTTTTCAGGCTTCATTAGTTCCCGGGGCTCTGTGAAATGAAATAAGACATTCAAGCCTGAAATACAGCATCCCAGCTCACCCTACACAAGAGTCCCTAGACCTCATATGCCCCACATGCTGTATGCCAGCGCTGAAACGATTAGGCCATCGACTATTTTATAACTGGAAAATTGTTTGTCATGTGAGTGAGTATTTGCTGCTTTTCTCTGTTTTACATCATTTTAAATGGAATATTTTGGATGCTTGGACTGCTTGTTGGACAAAACAAGATATTTGAAGAGGTCACCTTAGTCTCTGGGAACTTGTGATGGGAATGTTTCAGTTTTCTGGCTTTTTATATACCAAACAACTAAGTAATTAATCAAAAATGCAATCAGCAGATTCATCAATATTGAAAAT
The DNA here is from genome assembly GCF_016859285.1 of Xiphias gladius. Lineage (NCBI taxonomy): Eukaryota > Metazoa > Chordata > Actinopteri > Istiophoriformes > Xiphiidae > Xiphias > Xiphias gladius. The sequence goes on from NC_053411.1 coordinate 13,673,549, forward strand.
AGTCATTAGCTGCAGCACTACTGTCAACACCAGTCATCAAATATGTTTAGATATGGAAATAATTTATAATTTATGTAGTTAATGCCAACAGACTACAAAATTATGGGAGGTCAACTTTCATTTTTCAAGTTATTATCACACTTCAGCCAAAGTAGCTTAATTATAAGCAGTTTTATTTAATAAAACAAAACCTCGATGTCAGAAAAATATTGAAGCGTCAACAAACATTTGTTTTTGTTACTGATCCATCTGCCAGGTATGGGAACGGCCATTGCAAGTTGGCCTGGGCTGTAAAAGCTGTGGTACGTGGCAGTGGTTCATGCTGTATAAGTAAACATTAAATAAATACATTTTCCCAATTACCTGGTTTATCATTTGGACTACAAACTGTTGGAAAATGGTGACTTACTTTGTCCTAGAGAAAAAGGTCCAGAACCCAAAGACATTCATTTAACTATGACAAGAGACTTGCAAAAAATTCCCATTGTGAAGCTGTAGCCAGTGAGTCTTTGCCTCTTTTGCCTTATAAGTGACTTAGACTATCAAATTTGTTGCTGAATATGTTTTTGTTTTTCAACCAACTGATTATTCCACTAATAAACTTAGTAGTAAATATCAATCGGCTACATGAAGATGGGGAGGAACTGTCATTTTCAGCTAGTATTCACAAGTTATTTAGAAACAAAACTTAACAGCTGTTATGTAGTTTGCTTTTATACAACAATACCTCAGTGTTAGAGAAATGCCACTATATATGCTAATATATGACCCAACTTTTTTCCCTCTACAGCCCTGCCAGTTAGTTTCTTTGACACTGAGATACACACTAAACTAATTTGATGAAATGGGGGAAATCTCGCTTTTGGAGGACAACGCTGCATTGCCTGAATTTTCTAGGCAAGACGACAGCCTGCACAAGCACAGGAACAAGCACAAGCTGATGGTGAAAAACAAAAAAAAAAAAACAGCAACCATGACACAGCCGGCATGGCAGTAAAACCTCACAGACAGTCCTCTCGGGCTCCGGCAGACGCTCGGCGGCTCGCCGCGCACGCATTTAGCGTTACATCTGCAGTGCGAGGTGTCAACGACCACGGAAAAGCACATCACTGTTTGCGTGCGGCCGTCGGGTCGCGCAGCTTCAGTTTTTCCTCTCGGCTGCAGCCGATGGCCTGCGTCCACCAAAGCGTGGAAAAAAAAAAAAAAAAAAAAAATTCCTCAAAATTGTATTCAGGCAAGCACGCAAGCTAATGCGGCCGGAGCTAGGAGCTAGCTAGCACCTGTTCCAAGCAGAGAGAAGGATGCGAAATGATGCCTGTGAGTTCACAACATTTGGCAGCGGCAGGAGGATGGACGGCCTCGGGTGGTGAAACACACACACACAGACACACGCACACACACACATCTCCAGTCTCCAACACAGTGAGCTAGGTTAACCGACCTAACGGGTGATTTAAAAATGGAGAGAAAAAGAAAAAGAAAAAAAAAAGCAGAGCTACGTACCTTCGTGATGCCTCAATTACAGCACGGGCACAACAATTCATCCTTTTTCCTAACTGGAAAGGAGGATGTAGTCTCCTGCTACACGAGTGGATGTGACATTCCCCACATCATGATGGTGTTTTCTGTTGTCGGTCCCATTCCTGTGTCAGTGACGGCCACTTCCTGTTTCCCATCCCAGCGGCGGCGGCGGCGGCGGCAGCAGAAGACCCCTCCTCCTCCTCCTCCTCCTCCTCCTCCCAGTCCTTCGTCTCTGCGATGGTGAAACAGGCAAAGAAGGAGAGATCTCATCAATTAGTCTTCAACTCAGTGCAATCAAACTGCCGGGATTAAAGAAAAGTGATGTTGCTAACTAGAAACGACAAGCAGTATTACTTCACGCACCTGTGTAGTGCCAAAACAAGCGGTCAATTAATCGATTAGTCAACAGTTTCGATAATCGATGATTCATTACAGACACTTGCCAAGCATGAGCACTTGCTGGACACTTTTTTTCTCAGACGGGAGGATTTGCTGCTTCTTTCTCTTTGCTGGCTTATATATAATGTTGCAAAGTGCAAATCCTTGGGTTTCTGACCGGCGGTTGCACAAAGGGAGAAATCGGAGTGTGAGGAAACCTCTTACGCTCCGGGGATCTGAAGGCGCCACCGTGGGGTCTGGACAGTTGTCGTGGACCACTTCACTCTACGTCTTCGCGACAAAAGCCACACGGATGAACCTCAAACCGAAACCTTCCCTGTACGACTTCAGACTCGGATGGACGCTGTTCGCATTAACATATTTGGCCCATGTATGTGCATAATTCAACATTTTATATGTTTCTGGCCACTGACAGAAGATGTTTCTTCACCATTTTATTCATAACCTGCTTGTACATTCACATCTCATGTTACCACTGAGAAAATGAAAAAAACGGTTTATTTGTATTAGACAAAAGAAGACAGACCAAGAGACACTTTTCAGATTTATGAGTTTATATCATAACATAATCTTTCAGCACGATACTGTTTAATATTGTAAAAAAAAATTGCAATTGATTTACTTAAAATTGAATGTTTTACTGTGAGCGTTCACAAAACTAAACCGTTTATCTAACCATTTTCTCCAGTTCTTACTAACCAAAAGTAGCATCTATTGATCAGTATTGAGTAAAGTCCTTTACAAACTAATTTGGGATGATTTGAGCTGGAGGTCTGGGCCACATTTTCTTTTTCAATTTTCAAAGTCAACAAAAACTTAGTGAGTGAGCTTTCCTAACTGGAAATGAGACTATCCAATGTAGTTAATGATCAAATGACTTAAAAGAAAACTGAGGAAGCTGAAGAAGGAGCAGAAGCAAAGGTAGTTGGTTTTCACCTCAGCCACTATGAGCAGCTCCCCCAGCTACTCCAACTTTCAACTTCCCTGATTATTCATTTATTAAAATCTTCATCTGAAAAGAATGTATGCTTCTTTCTTCACACAGTAACGTGATGTTTCCTTCATCTCAGCCTGGCGTTTCTGATCAAACAAGCTGAAAATGATTTCTCTTTTGATCACTTATTAATCAAGTCATTTGAAGTGCTCATGGTGCAGCTTGACAGAAACCTAAAACAACCTGAAACGAAAAAAGAAAAAACCTGTTATGCTTCTGAAATTTGTACTTGACCTAAAACCAACTTCATCAATTCAATACCTTATTTAGTTTGTCTCCTCTGTTCCCTATTACTGATAGACAACACCCCGTTTAGTTTGTTGTCCGTATTCACTGTCTTTCCAGTGACACAGATTTTAAAATTTCCACTTCTCTTGTGGTAAAGTCTTTTCCAGACTGTGGTAGAAGCCAGTATCTCTGCGGTGCTGTTGGACCGGCATGTTTCTCCTGGTGCTGCTGACTTTTTCCAGGTTGATCTCCACCAGCACCATGCCTGGATTCTCCCCTCCGCAGTCTCCCAGCACCTCGCCCCAGGGGTCCACCGCGAGGGCGTGGCCGTAGGACAAGCGCTTCTCATGGTGCCGACCGACCTGCGCTGCCGCCACTACGAAGCACTGGGTCTCGATTGCCCGTGCACGAAGTAACAGCTGGGAATAAATACATTTCAAGTACATTTTCATTGAAATTTTGCTTTGGTTTGCTTAAATTCATATCTTATAGAAATTCTGGCTGTCTTATAATGACTCATCCCACCTCCCAGTGAGCGGCTCCTGTTGCTACAGTGAAGGCTGATGGGTATGTCAGGATCTCGGCCCCATGCCTTCGCAGAGCCAGTGATAACTCGGGGAATCTCAGATCATAGCAGATACCCAAACCAACCTACGGCAACAACAAAAAAAATAGTCAAAACAATGACAAACATATAAACAGGTCCAAATGTTAAGCTAGAGATGGGAAGCACAAAGTAGATCCAAAACAAGCCTGGAAATTTTATCCATGAAATTCCACGATATGGAAAATTATCTGAGTTAGAATATTTCGCCTTTATGTTCCTCTAAATTTTATAAATCATCTACTGTATCTTAAAAAAAAAAAAAGCAAACAAACAGTTCAGGCCTTAGGTGGTTTCACTACTTGCGGCCAAAACTAAAAATTCCTATTCAAAAATGTTGGTTTCTTTCCAGTAAACCCCGTCCAAATCTGACAGTAATATGACAACAGTACATTTATACATTAGTTTGTCTCCTTCTGCTGACCGATTTTTGGGATATGTTACGTTTTGCATCAAGGTTTCAGAACTGAAAAAAATAAAATTTTATATTCCTCAACTGTTGTGGTTTTCTGGGACAGTAGGTTTCTCAAAAGTAAGATATAACGTGAAGAATGCATGTGGTTAAACAGGTCCATTAGGTGATGGTTTTTATCTCGGAAAATGACACCTTGCCGATGGGAGTTTGGACCGGAGACACGAGGGAGGGTCCGGGGATGGTGAAGGCACTTTCTCGGAGGGATACTCCTTTCTCTGGCAGCTCCACGTCAAACAAATGGGACTTCCTGTAGACTGAAACAATGTCACCTGGGGGTGTGATGACAGTGTGTCAGTGTTAGTATACTGCTTGCATGTAGTCGTGTGTACCGAAAGGAATCATCAAGTGGAAAACACGGACTGCGAGTTTTATTAAGTTTTCTGTGTGTGTAATAGAGTTAGAGAAACCAGAGAGAGAGATTGTTAAATGGAAAGTACCTTTATCATTAATTATGATCTGACTGTTGTAGATTCGTCTGTCAGTCTCCCATTCAGGTCCCCGTTCATGAAATCCTCCAAGAGACAGCCACACCTCCAACTTCCTGGAAGAAGGAGAGTTGTAGAAATCCTAAACGAGAGCCAGTTATCCACATCCCACTCACTTGACACATGCGGCAAGGTAACTAGGCAAGATAACTAGATTTTACTTCAAACTTTTACTTAACTATAAAGACCTGACTATAAGAGCAGGAAACATAGGTTTTCGGTCATCCTGTAAATGTGGCTACCTGCTGACAGATTCGTAGTTTAAACTTGTAATCTACAAATACTTGGTTATGAAATACTTATTGAACACAAGATGGTTGCAGAGTTTCAGTTATTGCGGCACACAAGGTTTTATTTCTTTGCACATGAGCTAAAAAGGTGACAGAGAAAACACTACATTTTTTCAAAGACCTGCAAGTAAAACACTTTTCTCATACACACGTTATAGATTAGTCTACCCAGCAGTATATAGTGTAGTTAAAATGAGCTCCAAGTCAACTAGCTATAACATTTAAGTGTTGCTTTGATATTAACGTTTTAATAATAATGATGATTCAGTAGTATAATATTAGCGAGCAGCAAAGTGCAGCAGGTGAGCAGGATCAACAAATAAGCCCAAATAAACACAAAATCCTCAAATTGCAATATTACGAGTCACTAAACATTCATCTTTCAAACTTCAGAAACATATGTTGGTGTGACTTCCATAAAATGAAGCACATGACAGCTATAAACACCTACCAATACTGTCAAAATTGTTATATTACATTCACATGCACTAGTACTTGCCATTACATAAACTTTAACAAAATCTCAACATTTTCCTGGGAAAAACCGTTTCTCTACCTGGCTAGCCGAGTGTAACGTGAGATTATGTCTCCCGTTAGGCTCTCAGACAGTGAAAGCGTCTCCTCTCGACTGGATCCGATGTAGTCAAAGCCCTCGGGCAGGAAGACCATGCTGGCCCCACGCTCCCTGGCGTCCTCCACCAGCTGCTTACAGGCAGAGAAGTTGGCCTCTTTGTCTGGAGTGGCCGTCACCTGGCAGACTGCAGCCACTGAGTGAGGGACAGTGGACATCCTGCATGGAGAAGAGGTTATTACACGGTGCACAGAAGCTGCATGCCAAGGAAACATGTCAGGTCAACCAGGGTTGATCATTAACTGCAATAATCTTTCTTTTAATATATTTATTGTATAATACTGTATATTATATATATATATATATACATATATATATACATACACACACACACATATACATATATACAACTTTGCACCCATTATGACGACATTTAAGTTTAATTTATCATAGATTCCTTTTTACAAGGGCTAGCTATTAGCTGTCAAAACAGTATATGCCCTTGTCAGTATAATAAACAAACCTGTTTTTCAGCCTAATCCTGTGTCTCCAAGCTGACAATCCCAAAGTGCACCTGACCGTGAACATTGATCCGAGGTGACCCGGACGGCTTGTCACCTTCCCTGCTTAGTCCATGTGAGTTTCATATAAAAATGTGGTTCAGTGTTCATTTCAGTCCTCTGCAAAAGGAAGACTTATGCTACGTTCTTCTTCTTCTCTAGCGTGTCAGCGGCTAGAAACCAGGGTTGAGGCACGCCGCCACCACCTGCTGGGGAGTTTTTATTTCTGTGATATTGCTGTGGTGCATACTGGAAAAATAAATGGCGACAAAAAAGAGAAAGTTAATGACAGGGACTTGTGTAAAGTAATAAAAATATATAAATAAATAAAACAAAACAAAAGGTTGCGCAGTGTGTAGTATTAAATTGTAAAATTGACATAAGATTGAGAGTATTTGCGGCTTTGGGGTTGATAGGAGGGCAGAATGGTTTGGATCTACTGTTTTAAATGTTATTTTTGACAAATTTCAACATCGGTTTTTCGTTATAAAATTTACCCACACGACAAACACATTACAAAAACCAAGCAGCCCACCTCTGAATAGTAATACAGATGAATGGATAAGGTGCCGGTTGACTGTGTACGCCTCCTCCCGTTAAGTGCGGTCCAATACAACAGCTCCGCCCTGATGACTTCTACATCGCATACCGGAAGGTGTTTTTGATATATTCGCCACTGGTGGACAAAACAGATTCAGACTCTCTCGCGTTGCTAACACTGTTATCATGTATCTGTATCTGTTTTAAAAGCCTACATACATTTTAAAGAACCGTTTGGCTGCATATTGTTTTGTCATCTGAGCTTTGGGAGGTTGGTATCAACAGTCATGAGGCCAAAACAGAATGTGTCTGAATGATCAAAATAGCTATTTATTAATGCATCTTTGGGTTAAAACATCCTAGACCTGCTCCAGGAGACTTTATGATGCTTTTTCAGAAATTAGAATATGGGATGTTATTGGTTGTTGCATTTTTCTGGGTGCCAGGACAATCAGTAGCTAAAGAAAATCAAGTAGCTGATAAATTAATAAATTAAATTACAAAAAATTTTAATCTCTTGCAAAGTAAACTGTTAATCTGAATGTTTTAGAATTTGTTAGGGAAAAATTAGATACAGAGTGGCGAGAACAGAAGCGGGGGTTGGCTCTATTTTTTTTATTGGAAAACAACAATTAAAAGAAAAGGCTATACGTAGTGTGTTGGAGAATGATGAAGTTGTTCTTACCAACTAAGACACTGTGGTTTGGCCAGCTACACGAAATCATAAGCAAACACCCACTGGTCAGGCCAGTATAGTGATCCAGAAACACCCAAAATCTACTAGCCACCTAAAATATAAAATAAGAGCGGCACGATATTTACTGTCTTCATTATTTGAAGGAGAAAGAAAAGAAAATATCCATGCGAGTCGGACTCCGTTTGCACACAGGCAATCACTGTAACCAGCTCTACACATCCGGCCTGGGGTCCTCCTCAGCAACACCCTTCCAAGATGGCAGCCAACAGCAGCAGCACGGGTAGCAAGTCCAGCAGCAGCGCCGGAGGAAAACAGCCCGGCCCTTCGGCCGAACAGGTACCCTCACCTCCACCTCAGTCTGTTTAAGTCGCTACAGTCCTAGCCGTTGTTGTCCATCCGTGTCAGGTGAGGCTAAAGCCGCCCGTCTGACTCCCAGCTTGGCAAGGCTAACGTTAGCTTCCCCATCGCCATCACCCGGCTATCTTTCTGCTTTCTCACCACAAAACGTTGCTACAGAGTCTGCCAGAGTGAAGCCCTAAATATAATCTGCACTTCAGAAGAGTTTATCGCTGGTTTGTGCTTCAATTCAATAGGGTTGAGGCGCATTTAAATTAGCATATGCCTTAAGTGGGATGGTGTGGTTTGGTGAATGGGAGTGGGGGAAGCTATTTTTATCACTGAAGACCACCAACCCTGTTCTACTAACGTGTTAGATAAATTTAGTCCAAGTTGCCTCTAAAAAGTTACAAGCTTGGAAGTATAAGGTTGGACAGATTAGAATTGCTCAAGTAATGTACAAGAACAGCAGAATAATATCTGTGTGAATGCACCCACTATTGTCTCAAAACAGTGTTTATTATGCCTGGACATGAATAGTCAGCGCAAAATCGTAGTATGCAGCTAAATCTGACAGCACAATTTGGCAATTTTGAACTCTCAATAAGCCATACAGTTTCAGAAATCAGTTTTGTAGATGTACTTATTAATCGTTTGTCTCTACAACCTGTAAAACTATGACAAATATCACCACAATTCTCTAGAGTTAATTAGTCTGATCAGCAGCCATAAATCCAAAGTACTTGATTAGTAAAGGTGCCCAATGAAAGGCAGCAAGCACAGTGTTTTTTTTTAAGTGTTAACAATCAAATGCTTTTTAAGCCAAAAATAATTTAACTGTTGAATTAATGACCAGAACTGGAATTGTTTCAGTATTGATTAAAACTAAGATGAATGTGCCGTATGACACACAACTGTGTCGCTGATTGCGTGTTTTTTGTGTGACAGGTGGTGGCAACATTTCAGAGGATGCGTCAGGAACAACGCAGTATGGCTTCTAAAGCTGCGGAGCTGGAGATGGAGATCAACGAGCACAGGTTGGTAGCTGATGTTACCACCTCTGCGTTGAATTCTAGTGCCTCTTCCTTTTAATAACTGTTTAACAGTCTGCTAGTGACCGAGCCACTATAGTGCAGAAATTTCAAAGTCTATTGGCAACATGTATGTATCCCGCTCTGTTGTAAAAAAGGTGCCACCTTCTGAAAATTCATGGATAATCTCCAGTTGATTTTTCAGTTACAGTTCTCAGACCAGAAAACTGACCAGTTGAATGGATCTTTAAGATGTCCTGATGGAATATTTTTTTAGTTATTAATGTTTCTGTTTTTCCATTCAGCTTAGTAATTGACACGCTCAAGGAAGTGGATGCTTCGAGGAAATGCTTTCGTCTAGTAGGAGGAGTGTTGGTGGAGAGAACAGTAAAAGAAGTTCTACCAGCCTTGGAAAACAACAAAGAACAGGTAATGGATGAGAAAAGAAAAACAAATGTACTAGTGCAAAACAAGCAGACGCATGTCAGGTCAACACTTTCCTCTACTAGCCACATACAAGTAGCCTCACAGTCCAGTAATAACAAGTACCTTCTTTCAGTAGGTATTCATCTAAATCACAAAAATGTCACAAGTCAGGAGACAACTTCAGGCAAGAATCTAAAATTTCATGTAGTAGGAAAGATCTCACTCTCTTCCCTTGTGTCCCCTCAGATCTCCAAAATAATCGAGTCCATCAACACACAGATGCAGGCGAAAGGACGGGAACTCACAGAGTACAGGGAACGATACAACATCCGGTTGGTGGGAGAGGGTGAAGGAGAGGCACAGGGCCAGTCAGCAGCGTCCTCCGGGGACAGCGAAGGAGGCGGGTCCAAAAGCGGTGCTGGCGTTTTAGTGTCATAGTTTATGATAATATAGGGCGACAGAGGGGCCTTATGATTTCTGCAGTACTGAAAACATAGTTGGAGTCACAAAATCTGGGTTCAAAAACTGAACTCTTTACACGATAACTTTGGATTTGGAGATGATTGAAATTTCTGCTTAACATAATACCCTTGGTATTGAAGTCATTTGCAACAGGCACAGATTCAAAGTGTACATAGTGCTCTGCTTACGTATGTTCAGTGTGAATGCTAGTGTGTGTAAAAAGTCAAGTTGTTTCTCGCATTTGCCTTTCAGTAAAGCTGAAATATTGTGGCTTAAAGTCAACTTTTAATACAGCCTCCTAATACTCTCAGTTTAAGTCTTACTCTCATCTACACAAGTGAGTAATTATTATTTTACCGTCTCAGATTACAGAAAATATCATTACCCACGTAAAATATAATTGCCAGGGTGCTGGATTGGAAGTTCAAAGTTTAAAAAAACATAAAAAAACAAAAAAGTCAAACACCTAGTACATACAGGACAAGCTAGATCTCATTGCAGTTTTAAGTAAACAAGCTTTTGCATTTTGTAAACTTCAGATTTTGGACTAACAACTTAAAAAATTAGTAAAAAAAGAAAAAAAAAAAAGCTGATTTCATGGGGCCCTAAAGTAGGTTGAAGTCGTGCAAAAAGTCACCCTTGCCGAGGCAGAACAGGTCCTGGAAGGCATTTTGACAACACGTGAACACGAAAAAAGAGGTTATACTGTAAACATGTCACTATAGATCAAAATTATTCTGCCAGCTTTTCCCACCCTCTCCCTGTGACACATTTTATGCACGACTCGGAAAACTGCCTTCATAAGCCATGCATTGAAAGGCTGCTGGTGTGTATTCATTTAATGCTGATGTGGGGTCGCTTCATGTTCACACTGTGACTCCATGAAAACACGATATAGCTTGTTATATTCTTTTTGATCTGTAGCACATGCTTGAGCTTGGAATGGTTAGGTTACATTGTTAACACGGTCTAAACTGAGGAAATGCCTCCTAGGACCTGATGGGTCCTGTCCACACTGTTCATGTAGTTGTAAGGACAAAAATGTTTTTTGTTAATGGTCATGAATTAAAGAATGTCACAATTGTGCTTTGTTGTGGGGTGTCTTCATTTGATGTTATAGCCCGTAAGTTATACCTACTGTTTACACCATAGCATCACCTCTGTAACCTTTTTCACGAAGTTATACCCATTTACGCAGTATTCCATGCAAATATGTGGTAGATTTCATATTTAGATTACACAAATGTAACCATGCGACCAGTGGACTGCAAGCGGTAATGCAGTGAAATCAAATCTGGGTTAATTGATTTCAATCTCTCTCCCTCCCAGATTTGTCGGTCTGCATTTGTGGATCAAAATTAATGTCTAACAGGTATTTTCATACAGCCACTGCTGCTCTGCATACACACAACCTCACCTTACATTATTTATATTCGGCATAATTCGCATACAAGGTTTTCTGGGGTCAGTTTCAGTTTTGGATAACATGACAATGATTTAATTCAAAGTAAGGCTAAAAAATAAAAAAACAACTGCAAAAATAACCTAATGTATTTTCGTTAATTGTGGGAGAGCGTTTGCCTTACTTTAACAAGTGAGGTAAGTACACTTTAAGTAGGGCAAACTGCCACTGATTGTACCGCTCAGGTTATCAAATTATCGTTAGTGCAAGACTTTGTTTGACAGCCCCTCTTTTTAAATCTATTCCCTGTGATGGGAATGTGTTTAAAAAAAGAGTTGCATTTAAAGCTTTGCTGCTATAAGTCGGCAGCAACTAGCCATGTTTTTTTGTTTGTGTTTTTTTTTTTTTGGGGGGGGGAGTCCTCTAAATGAGAAAAGAGATCAATAGACATTTTTTTGGATGCCCCTCTTAATTTAGTTTTGCTTGTTTTGTTAAGTTTTTCGGAGGCTCAAATTTATACCAAGGGTGAATAGTGAAACAAAAGACACTACACCGATCATATTGGCAACATCACTGTTCATACATCTCTATATAGAGAGCCGTCTGATGGTCCAGTCGCACGTGAATATAGTATTTATCCAGTAAAATCAGTTAGACAGAAATATATATATCCAGCGAGTATCCGGGTTATTTTTGCAAGACCGTGGCAATATGAGTAATTGGGCTAAAAAAAACAAACAAACATGATATAAGATAGAAATGATTTAAAAGAAAGAAAAAAAAAATTGCCGACGAGGATGGGATTCGAACCCACGCGTGCAGAGCACAATGGATTAGCAGTCCATCGCCTTAACCACTCGGCCACCTCGTCTTATTACCTACCCCCCCCATACCAAGTAGATATTTATAGAAGACGTACAGCACACCGACGTTCCTGATCATTCACATTTGTTTCAGATACCCTCGCTCTCACGTAACCCGACGGAGTGGTTTCAGTCGGTTCAGCTAACAGCTAGCCACCTAGCAGCGCTCCAGGACCACATTGAGCGGCGCCTTTACTCCAGACTTTACGGTTATTACACATCGACATGCGTCGCTGTCGCAGCAGCAACGCAGAATGGTTGTGTTTTGATGGAGACCACAGAAACTGGACCAGTTTCGTCCTTTTATTCGCGCTTTCGACAGCCATATGAAAATCTGGGGCAGCGCTGTCACTAACCAGCTGAACATGTCGTCAGATTTTCGTTGTATTTCCAGCCTAACGGGCTGTAGTGTTAGCATTGTGGTAGCCATGTAGGCAATGTTAGCTGGCACGCTTGGACAGAAATAGACAGCCCCCAAGGAAACAGCAGCCTGCTCCGGTGTTTGGACCTGCTTTGTGTGCAGTTATCTGCCAGTTCGCAGTTTCTCTGGAATGCATCTCTCCAAGAAATGTTCCGCCTTCAAAGTGGTGCTGAGTGCTCTGCTGATAGTGGCGCTCCTGCAGCTCATATACCTGTCCTTTTTATCCAAGTTTCACGGTAAGCAGCAGCGGTACCGATACTCTGAGCTCTTCGGGGGCTCTGGAGCCAGGAAAAATGCGCCCCCCGAGAAAAACACACGGAAGGAGCGTCTGAGGTACTCGCTGTCCACTGGTGGGATCTTCGACAACAGTGGTCAGTACCGGGTGTACAAGAACTTGATCAAAAGTGATTTCACCACAAATCAGAAACCAGGATCCGACCCCAGCTCCAATGTCTTGGCTTTAGCCACACACACAACCATCAACAACCTGCATCACCTGGAATCTCTTCTGGAAAGGTGGCAAAACCCTCTCTCTGTGGCCATATTCGCACATGGGCAAGATGTCAAGTTTGCCACAGCTCTGGTCTATGCTCTCAGCTTCTTCTGCCCTCAGATCCAGGCCCTGGTGGACTTCCACTTGGTCTGCCTCTCAGGAGAGATGGCCAGTTTCCCTGAACAGGACCGTGAGCATTTTGCAGGGCTTGAGGACTGTGCCGCAGTGTTCTCCAGACTGGAGACCTACAGGGATAAATACAAGAACTATGCCATCAGTGGAAACATCTCCTACCCCAACAACCTTCTTCGTAATGTTGCCCGAGGTGGCACAGAGTCCTCCTACGTCCTGGTCATTGACATCGACATGATGCCAAGCGCCGACCTCCACCATCAGTTCCTGGCTATGATCTTGAGCCGAGAGCAAGCGAGCGATGAGGTTTTTGTGTTACCTGCTTTCGAGATCCGGCACGCCAGGAAGATGCCTGCCACCAAGGCAGAGCTGGTTCAGCTCTACCAGGTAGGTGAGGTCCGGCCGTTTTATGAAGAGCTTTGCACGCGCTGTCAGGCGCCCACCAACTACTCACAGTGGGTTAACAGCCACGTTAGAGGGACAGGCACACTGGAAGTTGCCTACACACTTGCTTGGGTGGACCCCTGGGAACCTTTCTACATCGGGCCCCGCACTGTGCCCCTATATGATGAGAACTTCAAGCAATATGGCTTCAATCGCATCAGCCAGGTCAGTACAACATGAATGTTTAAGTATAAATTCCAGTTTGACTAAGAAATCTTACGTCGAGGGCCACTCACTGACTGCTCAAGCGGAAGAAGATCATGAGAAACAGCTAAAAGCTCTAGAGCTTTTGCTGGTGCTGATGATGAGAAAATAACAGAATATAATATAATTGCTCCTATTGTCTCATTTTTGAAACGTGAAATGCAGAACCAATAAGTCCGGAGACTCTATTACAATCTTGTTGCCATGTTTGTTATAAAATTACAATTAGATGTACATTTTATGTTCTGGAGTTGTAAAGGTCAGTTTACTTGTCAACAGCAGTATTACTCTGCCTATAAAAACAGTTATATCATATCTTCTGTGGCTCTGAAGGGAGCTTTCTGAAGTCTGAGAAAATAATCTCTTCTCCTCGCTTCCCATCTTTCCTTCTTGCTGTCACCTTTCTTCTCACCACCTCTCTTTGCCCTCTCATTATTTCCCCCCGTCATGTCGGCCTTCTCATCCTCGCCCTCCATCTCCCTCCAGGCCTGCGAGCTCCATGTGGCCGGATACAGGTTCTCGGTGCTGAGCTCAGCCTTCGTGGTGCACCGGGGCTTCAAGATCCAGGGGGAGTTCCATGCCAGGAAAGACGAGGAGAACAAACGCAACCGGGTTCTGTTTCGCAGCTTCAAAGAGGGCCTGAAAACCAAATATCCGTCCTCCACGAGAAGATGCTGAAAAAAGGTGAGGACTCTGTGTCCTGCCTGCATCGCTCTCTAATGAAATCAGTCTTCTGCTGAAATGATGGGTGTACATTTTTCTTTTTTAAATCAGAATTAGTTTCCAGCCAGGCTCTCCCTGCCCAAAACATACAGTTTTTCCTGGGATTTCTTGTAAAGATGGCACAGTAAGAGTTAAAGCTAATCCAACTCTTGGGTTTATTTTCAAATCCTTCTGAAAATGAGCAGCAGGAAAATGATCTCCAGGGATTTATGAGAGCGTCCTGCTAGTTGGGACTGAAAGTAAAAAGCTGGCCAGCAACTCATGAGTTTACTGTTTTGGAATCAAATATGATTTAAAATCTAGATGGCATTTGATCAACGGTAATTTTAATCTGTATGAGGTACATGTAATATTTTAAAACATTTTTGAGTTTGTCCAGATACAATAATAGACACAGAAACGTGGTTGCAAGCCACAGAGTCTCTACATTTTCAAAGAAACAGAAGTTTTCACTACATTTCACTACTGTATGTAACGTTTAGTTTACGGTTCCTACATTTCATGACAGCTGATCAAAGATTGCCTCGTACCTTGAAGTTCAACTGAAATCACATTTAGCCATCCCTGTTTGCAGTCAATAATAATGGCAATTCAGTCTGAGTATGAGGCTAACAAAAGACCCCAAGTCTTTCAGAAATGTACAATTTTTCAGTTTAATGGAAAAAGCAAGTGTGACTCTTTTTTTGTGCCAAGCCGTGATGTGCTCCGGCCACCAGATGGCAACAGGCGCTCGAGTGTTAAGCGCCAGGTTGCAGAATATATTTCAGCATGAGGTGAGGGATTACGCAACACCAGTGTTGGTTGGTGCTCAGAGGGATGTGAATTCACTCTGTGCCACCTCTGTGGGCGCATTTCAGAAGTTTTAGTAACCTGTCAGTGGTTGTTCTTGCCTCAAAGTTGTCTGAGGTGATTACTCGCACATCACTAGGACAACAAAGCACTGGGCTACTTTGTATACAGACATTGTACAACACTAGCATTCTGCCAGCACTGTGAAAAACTACTGTATTATAACACTGAGGATCTGACACTGGTAATCAATTCGATTATCTAAAGGTTGGGGTTTTTTTTCCCCCTCCTCTTTAAGAAGAGTATATGTGAGTGAGTGAGCTACATGTGGAAATGTAACATGGTTAGTGGGTAGAAAGATAAAAATACTGCATCATCAAAATATAAGCCACAAACAAAAGCAGCCTGTGGTTTCAAAAGGTTTGCTGTGGAAATACTTATCTAAACACCACTAGTAAACAAATAGCAAATTATAGACCTTTATTCTGTAACCCACTGGTACATACAAAACAAACAGTATTATACCTTGACTACTACTTTTCTCATGTTGGTTTAGTGAAAGTACATAAACTGCATATACATAAGATGATGTTTGGTTACTTTTAAGTGTGAAATTGTTATGTAGTTGTTGATTTATGAGAGTTTTAGATATGTTTTCCTTCAATTGTAGTTTAGATATATTTATTGTACAAATGTTTTCCTTTAACAGGGATTGGTTGAACAATTTTTTTTAAAATGACTTCAAGCAGGAAAAACGGTAGCACGAAATTGTGTGATTATGCGAAAAATTGTGTTTGGTACAGAACATTTAAGCGGTTTTGTTTTAGAACCACTAAAAAAAATCATTTTATTAGGTATTTTTGGAGTGAGATCAATTTCAACAAATTACCTTGTGTGATGATGTGAAGTGGTGCTTTATTTCTCATGTGACTTTTCCTTACTTGAAAATGCAGTATTTGTATTTATTTTTTCTCTTGTGTTCACAAAATCTATTGCCTGATTTGTATTGTTGGAATTTATATTAAAACTACTGGGTGACTTTATTTAACCCATAACTGTCATTCCCATTAGTTTGAATTATTGTACAAGATGCAGTCTTTGGTCACAGATACTTAACAACACCCTCAGTCTCCAGGAAGCTCTCTGAACACTTGGAAATGAACAAATCCTATCAATTAACTTCACCAGAGGGATTTGTAATGACAAGTAATGTCAACCGTGTTTCTAGAAGTATCACTTAAAGAGGAGGTAAAGAAGCTGGGGGCAGGACAAGCCAAGGAAACATGACAAACATGTTTCTAAAAGGCATAATAAAACAGATTTCTCTCACTTGAGCTAAAATGTGCGTGGCATTAGGTATTAATTCATATATTTCAAATTCGCAGTCATTCACTGTGAGAAAAGCTACGGGATATCAGTAGGAGTATCGTTCACTTAGCGCTTGACACAGTTGACATTAACCTGTGGTGTAACATGGCTTTAGATGGGGATTTAAAGGCATCTCTGCACCAATAGCATGTGATGGGTGATTACAGGGTGAGTCAGGACAGCATCCACTTAAAAGCTCCTATTTGGTTAATTAAGATCTGTATTAAAGTGGAATTTAGGAGTTCTAAATAAGGCTCCTTTTTGATGTGGACTGAATTATTTCTTCAATGGCAACCAAACATCTACACCACCCGAGTAACTGACTAACATTTCTGAAGAATTATGTTTTTCATCACAACTCCGTGTAACAAAAGTCAGTTTTAGAAAGTTGATATAGAAAATTAAAAACATCAATTCAATATCTGTTTGTGTAGGTTCAGTTTCCCCAAGTGTCAGTCGGTGAGCTGGCCATCTGTTAGAGAAGTGGGGCATATGTGACATTCGGCACTTGACAATTGTCCGAAGCACTGCAGCATTTTGTGGTTAAGCCTGCATTACTGGGCTCAATAATGAGCCAGGCACGCAAAAGCTAGTAGCACGCATCTCCACACTTTGGCTGTAGATCAGCTTTCATTGGGCACACCTAATCAAGTCATATGTTGTTTGTAAATATGGGCACTTTTGCTTTCTGGTTAATTTGTCACACCCTCCTCTTCAAAGATGAACTCCTACAATGACTAATGAGCATGTCCTGAACTATATTTTACTGATTTTTGAAGATTATTCATGCCTCTAAAAATGCTTTGTCTGGTATCGTTTTCCAAGTTTTTTCCACCTCCTTTGAGCTACATGCAGACTTTTTCTTAGAAGGTTACTGCCAACATACTGTATATAAATAAAGTATACCATTTAAAGTAGATATTTTCCTGCAGCATGCAACTCATTAAGTAAGCTGTTGGTATACACCTGACAAGCAAATTAATATTCGTCAAAGACATCAAGTTTTGTCTACCCATGTGGTTCAATTTCCTCTTCCCTTCTCCCCCTGTCCTGAGTGTTAATAATGTGGCAGAAGGTGCAGAAATGATGGGAGGGCGGTGGCTTGTGTGGATCAGGAGAGGCAGGTTTGGTGAGGTAAAGTGGGGTTTATCTTGACAGCTTTGGGGAGTGAAGGCTTATCTGGGTCAGAGAGCTTTACGACATAAGCAATTAGGACTGCCCTCTCTTGTGTACACTAGCAGGAGGGAGGCCTCCCGCCATCTAGATTAGCTGCCCTGCTAAGGCCAGGAGAGCTCCATGGCTTCTGGATGGTGGAGGTAACCAGCTGGAGGGCGAGATGAGCAGGCGGTGGGGGATTCCTCGAGAGGAGGGGGAGGGAAGGTTGAATGCAATGAGAGGCAGGGGTCGACATACAGGCGTTGTAGACATACAGGCCCTTCCGTATGGGTCAATGAATGGGTGAGAAATGAAGGGCTCAATGACCCATACTGATGAACGGAATTCGCAAAATGAAATGTGGGTACGAATGAATTGGTTGTTTGTCCACTGTAGCATGTGCAACAGCAGTTTGAAGAGAAAAGGACTATAGAGGATGCTTATGCCGCTCATCTTAACATCAGTGATTTCTCCTAGTGAGCCACTTGACTGGAAGGATTTACAAGTGATTAGTCCAAATGGTTTAGAGAAATGGCTGAAGAGTTCTTTACATTTATTGAATTAATGGTTTGTTAACTGAAGTGTCTTAGGGGAAATTAAAAATATAATGTCACAGAAAACCGAGAGGAACGGATTACTCTCACGCTGTGTATTTTCTACACTTGAATTGTATCTTCAGTGTGGAAAATACCTGCACAGAGAGACAGTTGTTCTATAACAAAAATCTGCACCAAAAAAATAAAAATCGGCTTGAATGGGCATAGTTGGGAAAATTTCAAAAGTGCCAAGAAGGTTAGACATAATACACAGTTAAAATCTATATTTTTACGCTAATCCACAAACTTTCCCGATGAGGTAACGCATATCCATCTACGCAGGCTGATCCGAATGTTGAATCTTGTTACAAACTTGACTGAGGTCTGGTGTTAGGACTGGCGTGTTTTTTGATTAATCAATAAATTGTTTGCTCTAAAGTGACAAATGACACGTGATGACAAATGATCACATTTTGAACAGCCGAAAGTGAGGTCTTCTGATTGCTTAATTTGTCCGACCAAATGTCTAAAACCTAAAACATTTTACAGTGTTTACAATGATATAAAACAGAGATAAATTTCAAACAGTGACATTTGATAAGCTGGAAATAGAATGTTAGATATGTTTCCTTGAGGAATGACTTAAACGACTCAGAATTTTAGAATCAAAACTGTGGGCGGAAGTCCCGCTTAAGGGCTGCAAGTAATGAATTTATGATATAAAACAGAGAAAAGCAGGAAATCCTCACATTTGAGAAGCTAGAATGCAGAATGTTTGCCACTTTTATTTGCTTTCTTCCTTTGTAACCTCCCCTCTTCCCCTCTTTATATAATGTATTTTGTGTGTGTTATTTCATATGTTAATTACACGCAGGTGTGTCAGCCAGGAACACAGACAGTCTTTTTTTGTTTTGACAATCACAACAACAGATTGTAACCACACGCTGAGCATGTCTCTCATGATGAAGGCATCCGTTTCACTTAAACAAGTGAAGGCTTAGCTGTCACCAATGCCAGCTTTGGGAGAAGTTTACCTGTCTGCTTACTGAAAAAAAAAAGCCTGTCAAGCAAACGGCACGCAAATCACTCTGCCTCTAAACCTGGTGTTCCAGGACACCGAGGCTGCATGCATTTTAAATGTATCCTGCTAAAGCCAGACTATCCTGGCTGGAGGACAGAAGTAATGAGACGTGACACAGCCCGGGGGAAAGAAAAGGAGGCCTAACAGATATAGGTAATCCTTCTCACCAGGCTAACACCTCTTAGCCTCCCACCCCTGCTGTCACATGAAACTAGCTGGAAAAGACACAACAGACATACACATATAGACAAAACAAAACCAAAAAAACACAGGTGACAAATCATTAAGAGTCTTTATGCTTACATATTAGCTATGTCATGCTGTGCTGAAGGAAATTCAAAAATACATACTTTACATACACAAACGGACAATTGAGTGAAACCCTGTGACATATGTTCTCGACCGCTCCTACACACACACCACACACACACATTTACAGTGGCTGCTGTGGCCAGAGCGAGTTAATTCTGCCTCGATCGATACACTAATACAAGACTACTTTATAATGATCATTTAGGAACAGATGATGGAACCTATGATACAATTACCCCAATGTTTGCACAACACAAACTGCTGTGTTGCCAACAAGGTCTCAAAGATTTCCGTGATATTATTATGCCTCATTACTGGTGCAATAGAAAGCAAATAAAAGATGGATTTTCCTTACCCCCTGTACTGACTTAAAAACTCGATACAAAAAGTAGCAGTTAAGATTAACGTTAACTGAAAGAAGCAACTGTTTTGGTATCAACAGACCTGGGTGAACACTTACTCTAGTTGATATAAAGCAGTTGTAATAAAGGAGATTAAGTGGGATTTATATGACAGATTAAACTTTAGTTTAGCTGTCAGCCCTGTGTCAAAGGATCTCACAACATGACTCTAAGCAAAATCAATATGAGCCAGTAGTGAGTGACTATTTGTTTTCACTATTTTTTGCAGTCATGTTGCCGGAAATATCAGTTCTGCCGGTGACATTATTACATTTAGTGGGACAACTGACTAAATACTAACAACCGTTGAGAGTGGATTTAGCCAATATAGCATAAGCAAGTGATGCTAATGCTAACGGAAATGACAACATTCACTTTTTCTTACAGTTTGTTGAAAGTCTGAGTTTTAAACACCATATTGTGGCTCATAAATGGAGCATACTGTAATGAAGAAACTGTTTTCCGGAAGTTTCTGCTCTGCCCTGCACTTTGTTAAAACGTTTAAAGTGGAAATCATGCAGTACCTATGTTACATTACATCAGGTATGGGGGGGGGGTTATTGCCTCAAAGCAGAGCAGATGTTTTACAGTACTGTCCACAGTCCTGCATTCATCAACATAAACAGTTTATTCATATTGACAGGAACAATAAACCTACTTTATGCACAGGTAGATTTGCTTGGCTTTCTATTACAGTACCCTGTTTGCAAAAATATTTCATTAGCATTGAACAAACCCAAATTCTATTGAAAACTGTTTTGTTTGTTTCTTCTACCTGTAACTGAGGTATTAACTAGCATACTTTGGCCACTGGGATTGCAAAGCTTACATACAATTGCAAAACTTCAATATTAAATGCACCAGAATCAGATAAAATGTGAGATGTGTTGAGTTGTGTTAAGTGTTTTGTTTAACTGAACTTTATTTTGTTTCAGATAACACCCAATAAGAAGAAAAAGTATTTACAATTATTTCTTAGTCCTGAGTCCAGCTGCCTGACAACACTGTGTTGATGTTTTGGTCCATGTGAAAGATGATCCTCCCATTAGTTAGCGCACGCAGCTCAGGGCTGACACATGTTGACAGGTGTCACAATAAATGAGGGGCTCAGTCCACATGTCCATCCCCCATGTTTTCAGACATGAGCATATAGAAAACATTAAACAAATGACTATCAAAGGGTTATGTGTCTCTTTTCCCTCCCTTAGCCCCCCCTCCCTCCTAACAGAAAGGTCACCAACAGGCACATTTTTTTATCCCGACATGACCTGGTGGCTTTCAAAAATCCTCATAATTATAAAGCAGTACAACATACATGATGCATAACCTGAGGACTTGGGGTGCAATCCCACATACATTTGTCTAAGACTGGTTGGTGCAGGAAATTAGTTGAACGACTGCTGTCTTATTATACAAGTGTTTATCACTGCAGATATGAATTTCAGCTACATTTAGTTGTACAAAAAATGAGCCTGTAAGGGCTGTAATTACAAATTAATCTGATGATTATTTTCAAGTTTTAGTCCATTAACTGTTAGAAAATAGTGAAAATTGTTCATTATAATTTCTCATAGCTCAAAAAGACATATTCAAATGTCTAGTTTTATTTAAATCTTTTGTTTTCCCTGATGTATTGAAAATCAAGACCCAAAATCTTAATTTTTGTGTGGATGTCTATCTCTTACGTGTCTGAGCTCCTCATGCAGAAATTTTTTGTAATTGCAGAAAATGTACAAGTGAAAATTTGATTAAGCACACTGGGTATGGTCCAAATTTACACTTTACTTGACATGGCAAAACACGTCTCAACTTACAATAGAATCAGAGAGCAAGTTCAGGCACAGAGCAGGAGACCAGGACAAAGTGTGTCATGCTTCAACAGTGTCAAAGCTCGTGTTCATGAGGTTTGAAAACAGGATTCCCAGTTGGGGGACTTGATGCTTGTAGTAAATTAACTTTATCATGTCTTTACCCTGCCCTAACTAAGGAAACTGTTGTTTTGGACACAGAATGCCCAAGATCCCTGCATGCAGTTGTTAAACAAGATACTGAAGTGGAAGATCACCTCTCTAATACCCAAATTTGCCCTTGGTGGGTTATGAAAATTGTCCATAATTGTGACAGGCCTATGCACATATGTACCCCTATCTCACAACCTCAAGTTTCCGCGTTCCATAACAATTACCCCTCTGAAAGACAAATCAACCCTCCAGTGCTTCTTCTTAGCGTCTGACAGCTGAGCAGTCTTTTTATCGACACCCTTACAGCATCAGCAGACACACAGGGCAAGGATGGGCTGGGCTGGGCCCGGCCGACCAGAGAGGATCAGGGGGAGGTAAGTCACCAAAGCAGGAATTAATGAGCATTATAGTATTAGGTAAGAATAAGTCCCACCTTAAATCCCCCAGGATTCCTAAACAACTCCAGTAACACCTGTTACACATGATGATGGAAGCCGAGGAAGGGGAGGGTTTTTTATGTGATAAAGCAAGGCAGAGGTTTTGATTTGAGAAAATTAATTTTCAAATGAAACATTTTTTTCTACGGTTTGTATTTCTGAACCATCTCAAATAAATGCCAGAGTTATTTTTCATCACAACAGTGCACAATATTAATCATATATTTTACTTTTTTTATATATAGTTTTTAGTCAGAGCTGTCTACTGTACATACATGCTTCTGATGCTGTGTTTAATCTCAGAAAGTCACTTTAACTAAAGGTTTAATGCACCATAGTCAGAGCTTTAGTTAATGACTAAATGTACCCAAAAAATAGCTTAAACCAATAAAACCACCAATAATGAGTTGTAAATTGGATACCAAAAAGGGTTTGTGAATCCAAACTTCATATTCTGGCAGTACTTTAAGAAAAGACTACACTAGATTAAATATTCTTTACAATTAATCAAAAACACATTATCTTTTAGTTATATAGTGGCCTGAGAAAACGCTTGATTTATGTATCATATACTGGACATATTAAATGAGGTGGTGGCAACTGAATCCTACACAATTCATTCAAATCATCCAATTTTTAAAGCTTTTTACCCAGTACGATGTAACAGTTTGATGTGTACTTTAAATTACCTGAAAATTCACTTGGGGCTAATTATCAAATCTAATCACAACAAAACATGGACTAGACATTTTTATAATTTCCTTCCTCATATTATTTTAAAAAACTTCAGCAGTCAAGGGTCCAAACATCAACTCTGAAAATGGTCCCGTTTCAACTCATCCTGTTACATCACCTGCTGTGTCACCCAGACAGTCAGTTCTCAGTATTCAAAGCTCTGTGACCACAATCAGCAAACAAGAAAAAAAATAATCCAGTGCAAGCAGTGATTTGCCGGAGCTATTTTTTAAAGGCTTAAATTAGAGTTTGCCAGCTAAACGTGAGCTTGCGGTAAGCTGATCCCTCAAACAGCGAACATGATACACTCTGGGGGTGGTTCATTATACTGGAGGGAACAATAACCCAGTCCACCAGTGAAAGATACCTGGAAAGAACATCTCATTACACAAATAATCTCCAGACAGCTTTTCACTTTACACCTTTAAGCGTAAAGGAGCTTGTTGCTCTGACTCACTTCTTAATTCGCACAGAGGGAATTTCCCCTGGACATGCTATATTGTTAATAAACTAGGCACAGTAACACAGCACTACACAAGAACAGTGCATTTAGTCGCATGCCACAAGATTGCTGACTTTTAAGAATCTCCTTTGGGGTTCCTAAGAATTTTCGAACACTTATAGAAGTCAGATATTTTAAATATGAGTTCTCTTAATTTCTAAGATTTTTTTATAGAAACCTCAAAAGGAAAGCTATGTCTTGTAGGTATGTCTTGAGTAGAAATAGCTCCACAGAACTCCATTATAGTTTAAATGTTTAAGAACCACACTTTATTCCACAACAAGTGCAATTTTTCAGTTTTTTGTTTTCGTATGTAATGTTTCCTCCATAATGAATCTAAATAGGGAAAGAGGGAAACCAATAAAAATTTGGTCACAGAAAAAAAAGAATTTTGCAATTTTGCAGTCATTTTAGCCAAGGTTACAGGGACGTCCTTTTTAAGGCTAGCTTCAGTCCAAATACAGCCTTCTTGAGTACAACACCATATTTGATTTCCATCATTTGCAAATTAAGGCACAATAAATGTTACTTTGTAAATTTGCTGTGAGGTTAAGGTCAAACATAAAACTAACCTGGTCATACTAAAAAGAAAAACTCTGATATCTCTGGAATGATATCTGGAAAGATATGATAATTATAATATATCAACTAGGGCTTTGGAAAATTTTGATGTTTTTTTTCACTATTTTCTGTCATTTTATAGAGAGAATAATCGGTAGATTAAGAGCAAATGAAAAAAGTCATTATATGCATCCCTTGATGTTACAGTGAGACAAAACTAATACAGTTATGAGGTGTAAGCATCACAAGCTTTGCAAGAACCACAGTCACTGAAAATGTTTCTAAGGCAGGAGCTTAAAATACCATACAATTGCCAATAATGCTTATTAAACTGGTCCATTGCATGTCAAATATTTCCTTATATATCCATTTACCTTATATAGATATATGTATTTTGTATAAATTATAAATATATCCATTAAAACTCAACTAAAGATGTAAACTTCTACTTTAGAGTTTTAATGAAATCCCCCTCCAGTATTTGCTTCAAATGCAGTCCAAATTTACTTTATATCACCTATGTCTATTGAATAAAGAGATCTTCCTCTCTCTCCTCTTTTCACCCCACAGCGATGGCTGGGGAAGTCATTTCTGTCGTTTGTCTGGCGAGCACTATCAGCGTGGGCTGAGAGCTAAAGCTAACACACAGTATGCTGAGGACGAGGAGGGGGGGCGTAGGGGGATAGACCTGTCTGAGAGGATACTGCTATTGAGTTGCAAATGAGCTTGTAATTAGCCCTTACACATTTGCCTGGAGGGAATTAGTGTGTGTATGCATGTGTGCGTGTGTCATTGTGTGTTTTTTAACCCATTTTCCTTAGAATAGGGGTTGATGGTGATAAGCAGATAATACTAATTACTTCTCCTCCCAATTGCTTGTTAATTGTGCTTGGTGTGGATTTATACAGCATGGTAATACCCCCCATTCCACACAGACACACACAAATGCATGCCCCCCGCTTTGCCTGTTGCCAAAATCAACAGGTCATTTTTTAAGCAGGAGGCTTCTGTTTAAGCCACTAATTAATTATGTCAAGTGGTGTTCCACCATATATTGGGTGTGTGTGTGTGTGTGCGTGTGTGTGTGTGTGTGTGTGTGTGTGTGTGTGTGTACTAATTTTAACATATTCTCCAGTCTGTTCTTGAATTAAAACACAACACAGTGACCAAACAAAAAACACAATTCACTACCACGGTGATGTAAACTACAGGTTTATATCACTGAACACAAAATGTGTTTCTACAAAAAAACCTGGTGAGTTAAAATACGACAGAAAGCACTCCTTATAATTAACATTACATTATACTGAATCTGGAGGTAAGGTAGACTCACGGGAGGCTAAATCCTATGCCACTGTGCAGTGGGTGAGAGACGGGGTACACCCTGGACAGATAGTGAGTCTATCGCAGGGTTAACACACATAAACTGTCGCACAATGTAGGGACTGGATCCCCTGAAGTCTGGATTTCGAGACCAGATATGTCATACTGGGCCCCCTGTCAAATGCTCCTACAAAGCCATTTGAGAAATTACAGTGTCCTTTTGCCAGAATGTAGAGGACTCATTCATCCTTAGCAGCCATCAGCATCCTGTAAATCACCGTGTACTGGCCAGTTGTTTAATGGAACATTCAACTGTTCTTCTTCAACTCATAAAATTGGAAGACTAGAAAGTCGCCAAGTAGAACCACAACTCCACCAAAGCCAAAATGCCCTATCTCACCATGTTAAGGAAAGTGATAAAAAAATTCCTGGATCTGCCCCTTTCACCAGATCCGCACCAAAATTTAACTGATTCTTCCCTGGCCCATGGCCCATCCCTCCACCAAGTTTGGTGTAAAACAGATCATTACTTTCTGCATAATCCTGCTTACAAATAAACAAACAAACAAGCAAACAGACATGGGTGAAAACATAACCTCCTCGGCGGCAGTAATAAACATGAATTAGAATTATAAAAAAGGAAAGCCGGACGATAAAACTCAACTGTCTGTTCTTGTTAGCAGTCTGGACATGTCGGTTACAACGTGGTGTCACAGATTAGTTCAAATCATATAGTATTTACCATTAACCAGCTCCTGTGCATTGTTTGCCAGTTGTCCATTGTGTGTTGAGGTGAAACATCAGAGCTCAGATTTCTTATAACCCAACATAAGTTATATTTTCATGAAATGTCTCCACGGTTTAGCCTTTAGTTCCAGGGTGCCAAGTTTTTAGGAGGATCCACCAGCTGAATTAGGCCACAGCAAAAGACACACAAACACCTTCACATCTACAAGCAACTTTTGAGTTTCCAGTTCAACTATTCCGCTTGTGAGCGGTCTTTTTGAGGGAGGGAGCTAGAATACTTGAGGGTAACCTCAGAAAACGTGTAAACTCGACACACAAATGCTCCAGCCAGCATGGTTACATTCAAACCCTTGCTGTGCAAGGTGCTGTTGTTACTGCTAATCGAGTGTTCACCAAACAACTACTATATGCAGAGATAAAGCTGATATTCCTGAGCGGTTCCCTTTAAAGAGAGCTGTTCTGCAATTCCTCTCTGCTAATACTTTAACGCACACATGACCACAACTTTTGTAGCTATTTAACATTAACTTAGGACTTAAATAAATCTCTGTTTTAAAGTTCTTCTAAAATTCTCCATATCCTTTAAAAGTGGAGCAGTGCACCACTTTTTAGTATTAATTTCAAAATAAAAGTCTGCCAGGGATCGTTGGAGATGGTTTTGAGTATCACTGAGGCAGCAGTGAAAGGTGGTGCTGTGCTGACAAAAAATATGGCCAAGGTGTGACATAAAGGAAAAACATTTCATTTAACTGGCCTTAGAGGTAGTAATTAATATATCAGTTACAACAGCTTTATCAGTGATGTCAAGATTTTCTATTTTACAAAGATATAGAATCAACCCCCCTGGACCCTCCACCCTTCTAAGAACACATACATCATCTGTTCATCCCCACAACATCTTATCATTCCTCCTGTTGTAACGGCTTGGGAGCACTTAAGCAGATTTTGGTTCAGTCTGCCCTCAAAGTGTTAAACAGATTGGGCCGGCGGATTTCTTGAAATGAAGGTGAGTGTGTGTGTGTGTGTGTGTGTGTGTGTGTGTGTGTGTGTGTGTGTGTGTGTTGTTGAGGTAGTCAGTGGCACAAAGCGTCTGAAACTTTGATGGGTTAAGCATGATCTTCTCTTAGGTCATTTCTCCCCTTCTGTGCCAAAGTGACACATATGCAATCACGCATAACCCCCCTTTCCATTAGCTTACCATCCCCACCTGGTATTTTAATCTAGATTTAGGTTCTAACACGTATCAAATGGTTGCCCACTGATTATACAGTAATTCTATACGCTTTCTATACCCTAAACTCTACTGAACAGCTTCTCAGGAATAGATTTGGAAAGCTTCCTCCATGACTGTTGCTGAAAGGATTAGTCAACTGATTATCTGACGGAAAACTGTCTATGTCAGTTCAAGAAATCTAGTAAATATTTGCTGGTTAAAGGTTACTCAAATGTGAGAATATGCTGCTTTTCTCTGTTTCATATTAATGCGGTGGTATCTTATAAACTACATTACTCATTCATTTTATTAAAAAAAATAGATTCATACAAAATGACTTGACACCCTATCAATGAAAATGCAAGTGTAAGCACATAATGTTTAAAATGTTTCTTTTCAATCCACTTTTGAATGACAAATTTTCCTTTTCTTACTTGCAAATGTTAACATTTCTTTCTAAAACCCTAAGATGCCACCAATGTGTTAGTGTTAGAACTGATTACTACACAAGCAACTACCTAATAAAGCCACAATTATAATTAGAAGTGTCTAACTGAAACTGTTTGTGGTGAAACTTGTTTTATAAAACTGAATAAACATTTTTTATGGCTTAAATAAGGACACTTATTTGAAAGGTTTCACTGTGTATGCTATACAGTCATTCCGGAAAAAAAGGCATTAACATCTTTGTATGTTCTATCAGTACATTTTTAAAAATCACATAAGTTTGTATCCAAAAGAACCAGCTGGTTTGAGAGTAAATGCCTTAAAAACCCTTTCAAATCTATTTTTTTTTTTCCCAAATGATGAACAGAATTGATGAGCCTCATAGGCAATCAACAGTTCATTTTCACTTAAACTGGTGGTGTAATTGCTATATGTTTTCTTCATAGGTAATTATCTGCATCTGCATCCATCTGCAGTTCGTAGTTGCTCTGGCTGGAGGGATTCTTTATAATTTGGGGAGTCATATTAATCCCCAGAACACAAGACTGTTAAAGGAAAGCTGACACCCTGACAACTAACTGTAGTCTACCTATAAAATCCTAATTGTTGGCATACACAAGTCGGGACAGATGTTCACTGATCAGGCTCCAGTGTCTGGCGGGCTCATATCTGTATTCTAGACAGATTTGTAGATGGGATTTTAAACCTCATCACCTTATTTTAAACCAGATGATCCTTCACCTGACTGCAACCTTTATTCAAAGCCACATATCCACCCCAGGAATTAATCTATGTCTGCCTCTAGAGGCGTTTATTGCTGACTTCAGTGAAACCGTAAATTTAATATCTACAACTTTAAATCTTATATTCAGGCTTTGGTCCACTGATGCTAAAGTGGCACGTTAATATATTTTTTTTCCTCTGGTCTATTATGTCCAAATGAAATGTAACATTTTTGCATTATAGCTGGCAGATGCTTACAGGATCCTTAACCTGATTAATAAGAAAATTGTCCTAAGGCTGATTAATGAGCTACAGAAGGATTGAACCGGGCGGCAGACCGTTAACTCCGTGTCTTGGAGCTGCTCTGCCGCACATCGATGTCTGGGGGCCTTTTCATCATGTCCTGGCCTAACACGAGGTCGCAGAGGACAACCTACAGGGACAACCATGTCTGTTTTAATTACATGGGTATTAGTTGGTCAGAGATCGCTACAGCTTTGTGCTCTCGGCCAAATGTCTAGACACATGTGATACCGGTTCTCATGACCATGCATAGGTTTTTACGGTTTTCAAGTTTTCACTCTATCGTAAAGGCACAAAATGTCTTTGCATTTTGCTTCGGTTTTCTTAGGTTTTGCTTGCTGCCTAAGACCCGAGTTCATTTCTGTAGCAGACCGACCATGCACTCCGCATTCTCTGCCGGTTATCATCTCCTCCTGAGGCAGGGCTCCATCGCCATCAGATCCGCCCTATTAAATAACCTATCTTCGTTTGTTTGCTCGCCACAGTTATCCTGGCAGTCAATGTATCCTCGGGCTAAGCCAAACAAGCTGATCAGCCAGTCACCTCTGTACACACAACCCCCCACTAAGAGGCTAATGGCCGGGACGTATAATCCTTCTAAAAACAACTACAGAGATGCTAATTGTATCCAGCTATAAATGCAGGTTGACTCCTTGTCCCTTTTCTCTATTCGTCTCCACTCTCGCGCAGCGGCTTCTCTGAAATATCCGCCAAAATACCGGGAAAGACCCAGTTACGTAAGGGAGGCAGCAGATAGATGCTGCAAGTGTCAATGAACTTGCCGTCATCTCAAAAAAGGCAGCGGGCGCACGGAGTTTCGAGCGCGGTTGGATACACCATTTCATGCGCACTGTGAACGGTACACAAATTCCGCGGTGAGCTACTGAGACGCGACGAGGCGAGATGTTCCCCCTGCCGATGTTCACACCGGACCAGGTGGCTCGGGTTTGCGAGAACTTGGAGGAGACCGGGGACATAGAGCGCCTCGGCCGGTTCCTCTGGTCCCTGCCCGCCGCTGTCCCCGGCTCCGCCGGGGAAGCGCTGAACCGACACGAGTCCGTGATGCGAGCGAGAGCGCTCGTCGCCTTCCACGGGGGAAATTTTGAGGCTCTTTACCAGATCCTCCAGAGCCACCGGTTTACGCGCGAGTCGCACGCCAAACTCCAGGACCTGTGGCTGGACGCGCACTACCGGGAGGCAGAGAGGCTCCGCGGGCGGCCGCTGGGCCCGGTGGAGAAGTACCGGATCCGCAAGAAGTTCCCTCTGCCCCGCACCATCTGGGACGGCGAGCAGAAAACGCACTGCTTTAAGGTAAATGACCTGCGAGTGATACACGGTGCGGTGCTATACGCAGTGTTATCCGTACCTCAGAGATCAAATTCTCTCATGGCGTCCCATCATACCATATTTTATTTGATATGAAAGTACATCTTGACATCGGGAACTTGACCACCAGTTCAACCCCTTGCTAAGATGCTTTTTAACTTGACTGCTGTATCAAGCCGCCTGGTCTTTGAGCTCTTAAGATGGTAATGGTCAGAGCCGTGGTTATCCCCCTGCCTTCTGCCGTGAAACCTACTAAACTACTTTAGCCCTGGTGTCCTGACGCAAGATCAGAGATCTCATACAAGCCTATTTTCTGACCGGATCATTCATGCTCTGGCCTACTGTCAAACAATGTCAGGGAAATTGTTTATGGTTACACAAGATGACAAACCTTGTAGTAACTGTGAATGCATCAAGTTAACTTTCTAGATTTTTTTTTTTGTCATTCTCATATTTGTCTTGTATATTATTTATGGCTTAAGTTCACAGTGTTTAAATAACTTTAAATATGAGTAGGGCTATGTCACACAACTGTTATTTATCTGTATGTCTAATATACTCTCGTCTTAAAATTGCCACTTCGGCGTAGTTTTTCTCTCTTCTTTATGCATTCTGTTCTTTGTTGTAACATGTACTGTGTGCAGCCCACAGGATTCATTTACAGTTTCATCAAATATTTAATTAGCAGCTACTACTTTAGAAATAGGAACATCACTTTAAGTGGCTCTGAGCACAGACCTACAGGAGTCTAAACGAGCAATCTATCAGTTATCCAGGAGACATTCCTTTTCTAAGAGCAACATTTCCAGTGCATCGCCTGTGGACAGCTGTTGAGCTGGACGACTAATGTATGATGCAGTCAGTTACAGTGAGACTTCTCTTGTTAGAAACCACTAATGTTGTCCTTTTTACAAAACTATTCTTCCTGTCACAAACTATTAACCCTTAGTGTCTTGATGTTGCAGAGCACCTTTAGCATTATCGTGTTTACAAAAAAATGCAGTGTCCAGTGTCAGGAGACTGTTAATGGTTGCTTTGAAAAGCGAACTGATTGGATTTTGTCGGGAGACATTAGCAACAAATCAAGAGGGAAAAAGAGCTGCTTACACGATTCAAGCAAGCAGGCATGCACTTTGCCTCTTTGATGTGTGTTTGTGTGTGTGATCTCCCTCTTGTGGCAGGGTGAAGTAATGTTCATAAATGCACTTAATCTCTAATTCCAAACCCCAGCCTCTGCAGCATCCTATTAAGCCCCTTAAGCATGATCCAGTTTAGTGGATATACATTTTTATGTATACTTAGAATGTACAATGTGATCATCTGTTTATGAATCTAGTCTAACAAGATTATACTGAGCATCATATGAGATTGATAAGATTAGGGTGGTTTACTAGGATGATATCAAAACCACATTAACCACATTATTGTGGCCAGCTTCCATATGGTGTCTTTTCAAAATGCTACGCATCCATTCTGACAGAAAAGAAGAGTTGGCATAACATATGTACACTTACACTTACTAATCATTGAAGCCTAAATATGCCATATATGTCTCTGTCTTCTCCAGGAAAGAACTCGCAGTTTGCTGAGAGAGTGGTACCTGCAAGATCCCTACCCCAACCCATCCAGGAAACGGCATTTGGCCCAGGCCACTGGACTCACGCCCACACAGGTCGGCAACTGGTTCAAGAACCGTCGTCAAAGAGACCGTGCCGCATCCGCAAAGAACAGGTATCTCAAAAATGATATCCGATTATGTTGATTATTACTACAAAGGATTATAACTACATTCGATCTTTGTTGCACAAACATTTTCTGAGAGGCAGACCTTCTCTAAGAATAATGTGAAAAACTAAATTTGCCTTCAGTCAAATGGGTTAAGGTCTGTTACAAGGCAAACAACTGATATTATGAGGCAAATTAATGAGGAAAAATTCCAGCGTGTCATACTTTGCCACACTAAAGAAACTTTTTTAGCTCAGCCCTCCAGGGCTTGACTAAACCAAAAGAGGTTATATCTGTCTGAAGAGCAGCTCTGCCACATGTACTGTTAAAAAAGACTCCAATCAGGGACTTCGCTCTCATCTTTCTCCTCTCTCCCTCCACCCAGACTGCAGCAGGATTCTTCCCTCCTGCCCTCTGAAAGCTGCCCCGATGGGTCCCTTCAGGAGCGCCGCCAACACCCCCACTTGCTGCCTGCCTCCCCTCGCCACCTGGGCAGCCCAGAGGCCAGCGACTGTAGCACAGAGACAGAGCGCAGAGGAACCGGAGCCTCAACTCCAGAGATCTCCGTCAGCAGCGACAGCGAGTTCGAGTCTTGAGATGATGGACTCTTTTTCATGGACAGACTCTTGTTCCCTGCGAACACGAGAGCAGTGTCTGTCGGCAGACTCAGACATATGTTAAACTTGACCTGTCTGTGGCTGTGGACACACTGGAGCTGTTCTCAGTGGGAGGAGGGCGAGCATTAGGAGTCCACTTGAGGTGGCTCTGAGTGGACAATGTAAGGGAACGATATGCAAAAATATTATGCACTTAAAAAAGCACCATGGCACATGACCTTGACTGTTATATGAGTTAGTTTACTGCTGACCGTTACGCAGGACTATAGAAAGGTAAACGTCTTATGAGTACTTCTATACATGGAACAAGTATTTTTCAACCCTCAGGAAAAGAATTTATAGAAATAATGCCAATGGTCTTTAGATAATGTGAATATTAATACTCTAAGTTTTGATACTGGTTTCAGTGAATATTTTGGATAGATACTTTTCTAATAGTTTTTATGTATGCTACATAATACATTTGTATGGAAATTACTCAGACACAGTAAACATTAAATGCCTTGAGTAGGCTACTATTGTATGTGAATATGTTTACATGCACATTAATATGATGCAGCTTACAACTTGGCATATTTTAAATACATAAGGCCTATAAATTAAATTAATTTTCAGCATAAGCATAAACTGATTAACTCACCTACATTTTTGCTTAATGATTCACTTTATCTAATCAGGTAAATGCACAGCCTATTTTCATAATATCAGCTCGCACATGCTGAAAAACTGCTTTACCATCACCTTAATGTGGTTAATCAGAGTAATCAGGTCACAATGTGCATGTAAACATAGTGAAAGACCAATTCAACACATTTCACTGCCTTAAAAATGAACAAAGGGCATCACTCTTTTATAACTCAACTATACATAATAACATAAGTTTAGACAATCTTAACTGTATGTAATGAACAATGCATGTGTGCTGCTCAGAACACAGAACATTTTTGTTACCAGCTGTGTTTTACCTGTTCACTTCTCTTTTGGTTACTGTTTGAAATTTGTACCGTTTTCTTTAAATGCTCCTGAGTGCTCTGATGATGAATTCCTGCAGGGGCTAAAACAGACAAGACGAAAAAGAGAAAGTTAAGTACTGAATTGGTCTTAACTCAATGTGCCTATTATATTTGAGAACAGTGAGACCTGGTCAGATATGATTGTGTCCCCATGTCAGGACGACACACTCAAAGGCTTACTATTTGCTGTCTTTCTTACAACCATCATTTCTCATAACACATTACTGCATTTCAATGAAAAGTTGTATTTTGTAAATGTTTTATGTAAATAAATGAACCTATTTTTATTCAAAGTTATACTGGCTCAGTATATTTGTAAACTCAAAATTGTATTATTGCAAGTTTAGCAATGCAGTGTGATAGCAATGAAGTCATGGACCCCATATAGCTGTATGCAAAAGTTTGGACACCCCTGGGCAAGTTAAGTTGACTGATTCCATGAATTTAGTGTCCAGAATTTGCTGATATATATATTCCGGCCATTTGATCATCTTTTCATAGCCTTCCCCTGCTTTGTAGGCATCAGTTAGCTTCATTTTCATATCCTCAGTCAGTTGCATCGAGGAGCCCGTGGTTGCTGAGAGTTACCACAAGGTTTGAAGAGTCAGACAATTCATCAGCTGTGGAAATCAGCTGACAGTTCCTAATGGCAATTTCTTGTCTGCCTTACAAGTCCTAACGAGTAAATTAAGGTCTAAAGAGTTATTGAAGTTCTGAGACATTACAAGTAGAGCGGTGCCCAAACTGTTTATTTCTTTTCTATTTTTTTTTTAGGTCATTAAATAAAAAGTAACAAGTAAAAAATAATTGTTAAAGAAGCTCATTTTTAAGGTCTGTTTGCTGCAGGGGTTGTACTTACTTCTTTTCACCTCAAAAATCAACAAAATAGGTAATTTTCACAGGGGTGCCCAAACTTTTGCATACAACTGTACAGTCCACACAGGACAATGCTGTGTCCACTTTAATGAATGGAGAATCCCCAAACTGGCTCAGTGAAAAATGTTGGACAGAGCAGGGTTCATTCCTACTTGTTCCATCCTTTTTCACCCCTTCCACATATGTTTTTTCAGAAGAAGAAATTCTGAGAAGCTACTACATCTCAAATACAGTATAAAGTTGCCAGGGCTGTTTTATTCTTTTTGTTGATCACATTTTCACTCTTGCTGAAAACCAAAGTAATTTTGTATAGTATTTTTCACATCAAAATTAAAGCCCTAGATTCTTACTGATTTATAAATCAAGCCTTATAAGGTAAAACTCAAACTAAGCTAAAACTGGGTAGCCATTATTTTTCCTATAGGCTTGATATGTTTCTTAGCCTTTAATTATCTTAATGGTTAGTAATAGTAGCCTACATGAGGATATGAAGATTTTCTGTGCAATGCAGAAGAATTCCCCCAAATCAGATAGTAAGCTATGACTGCAATTTACTTTTAATAATAGAGACGAAAGCAGAAATACAATTATAATATACTTATAATATACTCTAATTACAGCCCGACCTCCTACTTCCACACACTGAAAAGTTAACATCACAATTGTATGGTTTTGTGGTTTAAAACTAAGATGGATATGGTAGTTTACTGTTTGTTCTGACAGAGTGAGATGTGAATCATCTCAAGAGCTGAGCTGTGACACTGAGAGCAGACTAAAGCAGTCAATAATGATACACACAAACTGCATTATCCAACTCCCTACATCGGAAAATGCCACATATTATGTGAGTGGTTCCCAAAATGTTTGCTGTCATGCCCCTTTGAATTGTTCCCAGATTAATCAGATTTTTAGACCTTTTTCACAGCCGATCATTTGACTTGCAGGACCAGTAAAAGTGGAACTGACAACATTGATGAAAGCTCAGTTCAATTAATTATGTTACTAGTAACACCTGTGTTGGCAAGTCAAAATGTCTGTAGTAAAAAAGGTCTATTCAACTTAAGTTTCACTCCACATTTGCCCCCTTGGTGATGTTCAAAACAAACTGAAACACAATTACGACATATTATCACCTTAAAGTTGTTATGGCAGACAGCAACGTTAGCATTCATATGGAGCTGTGTTTTAGGCTACCTCGTGGCTGTAAGTTCAACATTCACTCTCCTTTTAGCTCTGTTTTAACTTCCAGGATAAAATATCAGGCTCTTTAGCTGCTAAATGCTCCACTATGTTCACCAGCTGGGTGTGTAAGTTGTTTGGTGCTGGGATTTAGAGTGTAGTTGTTTTATCAGTGCTAAGACTTTAGCACTACTTTTGACAGTGAATTTTGGCTTTTGCGCTAACAATAAGCATAGATTAAACTAAGATGAATACAAAACAAAACCCCACAGGTGGTTCGACAATGCTTACCAATGTTTTGAGGACATTTCCAGGTTCCCAAAATATTCTTCTACCGAGTTTGAACGAAAGATATACTTTCTGGTGCACAGTGAATACGAATTTTAACTCTAAACGAAACAAAGATGGCGGCCGGAAGTGACACGTCTTTTTGTTTGTTTTGTAGCCCGACGGGCAATAAAACAAGGGGGAACAACGGTGTAGTCTCTTTTGTGGCTTTTATTTAGCTTTTACAATACACAAAACATTAATGAGTAAAAAAATATAAATGCTAAAAAAACTTAACGATACACCTTTCAATTTATTTGTACCGAAGATGTTGGTTCTGCAATATTGAAGGAGTACCAGAAATGCAGGAGGGTGGTACACATTTCCGTTTTTACTTTTTAACGTTGTAGAGTAAAATAAAAACACTGATCACCACAATCCTTTTACAAGGGCTGCTGTGAAAATGTTGATATTACTGATGTTTTATGGAAGCAGTTCAAAATCCAAAAACAGAAAAAAATTACAGTGACAAAATCTAAAATGGATGGTTCAAAAATTTTGAAATAACAGTTTTTAGATAAATTAAAACAAGAAAAAAATAATGATTACATAGGTTATTCATAAATAAATAAATAATGTATCATTGAGTTTTATAGCATCACATCAAACTGAGAGAAAGGACTCAAGAAGTCATAGTATAGTAGTTTTTTTGATGCTTGGCTACATTCTTAGAGGAAATGAGAAAACTTTTAAGGTCTACAGTAGGGCTTTGAATCTATTAATCTTGACTTTTGAATGTGGACCTTTCCAGAAAGGCACAAAAGTTTGATGGGATAATTTATTAAATATTATGATTTCCACTAATGCAATCCAAAGACAAGATTATAGTTCCCTAATCGCGCAGAGAAAGAGTGAACATAAGCGTGTCCCCAGAGTAGGCACATTTAAATAAATAATGGACCAAATTTTCTTTTGTTGTTGTTGTTGTTGCTATAAAAATTAGCAGTGTAAGGAAATGTCAACTTTAAAAATGATTTGTGCATGTCTCAGTCAAAAGGCCGCTACTTCTCTCTCTCTAAAAAGCATAGTGTAGGCCTTCCTCCTCCCTGGCCACAGAAAATGGGCGTCCTCACTTTCAGTAATCCCGCCCATGCTTGAAGGAGTAGCAAGAAGATTTCTGCTTGCCTGTCAGTTTTTGTCACTGCTAAATTCATGTGTAGAAATTTTGAATTTGTTTTTTGCTAGTTTGACCCCTGTCCTGACAGGAGGGAGTATCTTGAGCTGTTTATTGCATTTGTGTGAGGATGGACAGCCAGGGAAGGAAAGTGGTGGTCTGTGACAATGGGACAGGGGTAAGTAAGATAGTCCCAAATATTACCAGTATCATTTACGCATTGCCTTTATTATATTCTAGTAGATATCAAATTGAGTTCTAATTGTTTTGTTGACTGTATCCTGCTGTCTGTGTAAACCACATAATTTTTGAGAGTTTTCGATGCAAATCTCTACAACAGGTGTGTTAAATTTCAGTGTTTTATTTTAAAACAATTGTTCCAAGAATTCTTCATTTATTGGCAAACATCCGAAGAAGTCCAGGGTGTGCCTCTGTGTGCATACTAGAGCCTGATTCCACATCTGCCTGGACTTGTCACCCTGCCTATTATGTGCACACACAGCCATAAATGGTTGTAATGCTTTGAACTGAGCAACAATTGGATGAAGAGGAGGACGAAAGATTTGAGATGCTAAAACCCCAGGAGTGGCTCTTTAATACTGTAATGTACTTTTTAAACATGATATCTGAGGGGAGTATGAGCTGTTACCTGTACCTTCAGTCAGAAACCGGCTGTAGTCTGTCTTCTCCTCTGCTGGGAATGTATTGGATCCCTCCAGGCTAAGGAATGCATCTTTAGTCACCGGACAAGTTGAGACAATATGGTATGAGTTGTAGCCATGTCAGGCAGAGAAGCGGTCTGCAGTGATTGCATGTCATTAAAAGGTCATGTAACACCATACTTATTTACCAAATGCATGCCAAACGAATTATTATACCTGCTTTTAAGGAATGAAATGAAATTGCAGTTGCATTGTCTGATAAATAAGAGACAATCTGGTAAAAGCATTATAATAATACACTCTTGGTCAGTTTCCTGGATGCAGATTAAGCCTTGTGCCGGATTAAACTGAATGGAACTGATTTATGAAGGGAAATTATCCGTACAAAAGATCTAGTGCAGTAGGAGTACAATTAATCTGCAGCATCCATTCAGGGATATACAAACAAACTTTCAGTCTCAGTAAACTTACAAAAATGAGAACTTTATTCACACAGAAAAAATCTCTTTGTATGTTTCTTTCTCATGTCCCTCCCCAGTTTGTTAAGTGTGGCTTTGCAGGATCCAACTTCCCTAACCACATCTTCCCTGCTATGGTGGGTCGCCCAATCATACGATCAAGCACCAAAGTCGGCAACATAGAGATAAAGGTGAGGTTAGTTTCAAATGAATAGGCAGCTTGCTCATTGCTCTTTCACAGAACCTGGTAGATGAAGTCAGTCTGTTTGCATGTGGGTTGTGATCATGGAGGATTGAACAGAATAAAACATGAAAATCCTACAAATTCTTCTCCTTTTTATGTCTTGCTTTGCATAATGTAATCAGGTTATGAATGCTGAGGGCACAGTATACACACTCATCTTTATCAGGTCATATTTTATTTTCCCCATCCAATCTGCTGTAACTGGTTTTGACTTGAGATAAATGACAACAGCAACAACAGGATAATAAAAGAAATAGAAAAGGGGGATACAACTGTCTGTCACTTATTAAAACTTAGATTTTGTAACAGTCACCAACTTCCATACCACTTAAAACAAAATCTCTATCTACATGCAGTTGTATTCTATTTAAAGAAAAGTAAATGATTGTGTGGTAAGAGTGGACACAGACTGTAAGACTTGTTCAGCTAATTAAATGCATGACCTACCTCTGCTCTTCAAGATCTTCTTATCTCCTAGGTGAGGAGATACAGTTCTAAGTGTCTTAGAACTGTATCTCCTGTTAGCTTCCTAAGACACAGTTAAGTTCATATGCTCTTGTAACCTGAGGTTGTGCAGATCATCCAGACCTTTAACCCTTGTAAATCTTGTAGTACTTTTTTTTTTTTTTTTTTTCCAAGAAAGATCTTTTGAGCCCTCAATAACAGTAGAGTACTTACCGAAAAAGTGTTTGTGGCGGTGACAATCAAAAACTGTGACATATCAAAAGTTGTCAGATTCTTAGCCTGGTTATTCTCTGATTCAATGTTTCCTGATTTATCTCAGGAAACTCTTAGACTACTTTATTCAGACAAAGTTCTTGTAAGGCTTCTTGTATTAAGTCAGTAATGAACATTAATGTATACATTCCTCAAGTATGGTATCATGAAAATGAATATATTATGAAAATGTTAAATTCATTGTATCTATCAATAACTGAACAACAACAACAGAACA
Source organism: Xiphias gladius (assembly GCF_016859285.1). NCBI lineage: Eukaryota > Metazoa > Chordata > Actinopteri > Istiophoriformes > Xiphiidae > Xiphias > Xiphias gladius. Next base: position 13,712,940 of record NC_053411.1, read on the forward strand.
GATTCCTGCAAACTGCAGTGTACACACTTATAGCATTACTCAAACAGAAAAAAAACAAAGACAAATGCTTTAATCTCCCCCCCATAAGAAAAAAAACCTTCCTAGTCTTTACTTATACCAATATAAAGCCACAGAATCATTAACGAAAGCACAGTCCACCTCCACAATGGCTTAACCCCTCCTGTTCTTTTTCCCCAGGACCTGATGCTGGGGGACGAGGCCAGCGAGTGTCGCTCCATGCTGGAGGTGTCCTACCCCATGGAGAATGGCATGGTGCGCTGCTGGGATGACATGCTCCACCTATGGGACTACACCTTCGGTCCTGACCGCCTGAACATCAACCCGTCAGAATGCAAGGTACAGAGCTGCTGGGCAGATGTTGTATGCATTTTTGTCAGGTGCATATAAAAGTCTATGCTGTTATAGACGTTTGCAAGAAACACACAGATTCAGCCTTTCAGAATAAAGCTCAGTAACATATATAGCATATTGTGACACAGCATGAAATAACAAAACAAAATCCATGAAACACTAAAACTGACCTAATTATAATTAATGGTAAATTTTTGTGCTCTATAGTCCATCATTGTCTTCTTTTGCTGTAATCTGCAAGAGCTGAAAATATATATTTTATAATTTCTATCTTATTTTACTTCTTCAAGATCCTGCTGACTGAGCCACCTATGAACCCCACAAAGAACCGGGAAAAGATTGCGGAGGTCATGTTTGAGAAGTACCAGTTCCATGGCATCTATGTGGCAATTCAGGCTGTGCTCACTCTGTATGCTCAGGGTAAGGTATTAGCAACAGCTTTAAAACTTGTTGGTAAATCAACATTTAATGTATTAAAGATTTTGTATATTTAAACTTTTCATCTTGAGGGGTTAAGCCATTTGTAATGACACAAGAAATCAAACTTCTAACTTTTCTTTCCTGCTCAGTCTGACCTCTAAGCTAACTTGCAACCCTGATCTACTGTCTACTTCCTGGTGATCAATGATGGATTCACTGACTATTGAAAGGTTTCAATTGGGTCAACAGGTTTGCTTACTGGCGTGGTCGTGGACTCAGGGGATGGTGTCACCCACATCTGCCCGGTGTACGAGGGCTTTTCCTTACCCCACCTCACACGGAGGCTAGACATCGCAGGCCGTGACATCACACGCTACCTCATTAAGGTGAGTCTAAGTTCAGTGTTTGGGACGTAAGGCCTTAACATTACACATGAAGAAATTAGAAAAATGAAACAAATTGAGAAAATAAATGTGATACATGTAAAATTTGATGTTGCATCTATCAGTAAACACTGATATAAGAAAAATGAGAAAAAGTACCTGTTTTAACAAATCACCTTTTATCTTCCCACCATCAGCTCCTGCTGCTCCGCGGTTATGCCTTCAACCACACAGCTGACTTTGAGACTGTGCGTATGTTGAAGGAGAAGCTCTGCTATGTGGGATACAACATTGAACAAGAGCAGCGCCTGGCCACGGAGACAACCTACCTGATGGAGACGTTCACAGTACGTTGAAAAACAATAAGTCTACATTTTGGGAAATACTCTATGCTCTGTGTCTCTCTTGTTTGTTTTTTTCGTCAAGGATTAAATGAGAAGATCAATACCATGCTCATTTCTGTTTGCTATATGTTAAGGTAAATGCAGCAGCCGGTACAATTAGCTTAGCATCAAGACTGCAAACAGGGGGAAGCAGATAGCCTGCTAGATTTTTCATTCTCGGATTGTTTCATTTCAAAGGCCTTTAGGGGACAGACAAGTAAAAAATATACAGCATATTTAATTATAAAATATAATTTTGTGTAACAAGATCTTTCCCAAACCCCCTAGTCATCTTGTGACCCTTTAGATCAAGACAGGTTGGGAAACACTTTGCAGTATGTTCACTTCAAACCATGGGTCCAAGAACATCACAGCACTGGCCACACAGTTTGATGACACGTAATGACACGTAAAATACATTGGAAAGAACAGTGTCTGTTTAGGATCGGAAATGGCTCCAAAACCGACAGTCTTCCTTTCTCTGCTGCAGCTCCCTGATGGCCGAGAGGTGAATGTGGGTGGAGAGAGGTTTGGGGCTCCCGAAGCCCTGTTCCAGCCTCACCTCATCAATGTGGAGGGAGCAGGAGTGGCCGAGCTGCTGTTCAACACCATCCAAGCTGCAGACATTGACCTCAGGTCTTAGTCTCATCACTGATTAGATCTGATAGAAGGTAGACAAAGCATGTCATTTGCCCATCTACCATCTGTTTTTCTGTGCAGGGCAGACTTCTATAAGCACATTGTTCTGTCAGGAGGGACCACCATGTATCCCGGCCTCCCATCCAGACTGGAAAGAGAGATCAAGCAGCTCTACCTGGAGAGAGTGCTGGATGGAGACACTGAGAAACTATCAGTAAGAACTTTAATATTCATGCTATATCTGCTCTATTGGACAACAGTGCAGTGGGGTTACAGTCGGGGGTTAAATTGTTGATGTTGTTGTAAAACACAACAGCACCAGGATGTTAAATAAGATGTTATACAAGTGTTGATACTCTATAATAACTTTGCATAAATGTCATAAACCATTATTGTAACAACAACATAATCTGTAGCATAAGCCATGATGTTAACATAACAGATTTTCCATTGATTTAATACATTTTACATACCACTGATATATTACCTTTATTTTTTACTCATTTTGTAATAGTAACTGCATTTGACAAAACAATCTCAGCTCAAGGGTCACTTGAGATGAGATTGTTTAGGGACTTTTGAACATAACACACGGTCTTCATCAGCAGATGGAGTTTGCTCAGTTGGCATTTGCAAACTTTAAAACTTTACATTATTCTGAACACCTCTGGGATTTTTAAAGTAGGGATTATGCTTGACCTTGAGGAAAGCAGTTGACAAAGCAATCTCAGCCCAAGCGCCACTTACTCAGTTGTTCTGGAGCATTTGATCGTATCACAAGATCAGGACCGAAAGCAAGTGGACCTTGAGCTAAGATTGTTTTGTTACTGTTGGTTCCAAAAGCAAGAATAAACTGTCAAGCTCAATCTTTGCATTTTTTTGTTCCATCACATTAATAATAACAAAGTTGAAATTAACAGTATGTCAGCCATTTACAAATATCTCCAAGGAGCCATTTTTCAATAAATATTCATTACTTTTTTAATATGGAACCAGAATCAATGTAAAAAGTTTTGTCAATGGAAAAGAATTGTGTACCAAATATGGACTATAATATTTTAATATTTTCCAACCAGGAATTTTTTACTTTTATTATTTTTATTACTATTGTAATAAATGTACTTTTACTGCTTTTTTTTTTTTACTGTAGTTGTAGCAGTAGTTTTATCTGTAGCTCTGTCACAGAGAGACCCACAGAGCATAAAAAGCGTAAAAGAGGGAATGTGTGTACATATAGTGCTCTGTGTTTTATTGCATCTCCCGTCTTCTCTCAACACTTGTGTAGAAGTTTAAGATTCGCATCGAGGACCCTCCCAGACGTAAACATATGGTGTTCCTGGGTGGTGCTGTGCTGGCCAACATCATGAAGGACAAGGACTCGTTTTGGCTGAGCAGAGCGGAGTACCAAGAGAAAGGCCTGGGAGTGCTGCAAAAGCTGGGAGGTGGAGTCAGATAAAAAAAAAAAAAAAAAAAAAAAGTTTGACTGAAAAGGAAAATGTCATCCAAATATTTCAATTGTCTTACATCAAAAGGTATTTTCTGGTTCCAGCTTCTCAAATTTGAGGATTTGCTGTTTTTTGTGTGTTTTATATCATCGTAATTTTCTGATATTTTTAGACTAAACAATGACTCAATTAATTGAAAGCATTTTGACAGATTAATTAACATTAAAAATAGCCTTAATCCCTGTTAATTTGGAGTTGAAAGAAGGCTCAATTTTATCACAGCAAAACCAAATCAAAATATCCCATAAAATGTCTCTAACTACGTGTTCAGCACAATCTAAGTCTCATGAATTTATTCATATGTTTGTCACGTCCCTAACAACTGAGGGCAAAATATTGGTGACCCTATAGGGGATAGTTGTGCATCGGAGCAGCGAGTTCTGACTGAGCAGAAATAATTTTGTTGAGGTGGTTTATTTTGCATTATTTTGCCCTGAATATATATAGGACACACTGAGCAGATGCGGTACATGGATACTGAAATTAGGTTATGCACCGAATTGGCAGTTTGAGACATTTTTGAATTAGATCATGATTTGACCTCATGCAGGGCTCAAAAGTCTAAGAGGTGACAAAAAATAAAAGCTATTTGGGTGAGATTGAATTAAATGGCCAACCAGAATCAAAATAATTTGTTACAGTCAGTGAAACGGGAGTTTTGGAGTGAATCTAACCTCACATTGCCTTGAATTTTCCTTATTTAAAATGATAATGGAACTAATGAGAATTAACACCACTGACTGATATTGAAAATATGAAATGTTTAAATAACCATTAGTCTTCCAAACTAGACACTAGAAATATAGTATTTTTCTCTGTTATTGATATATCTGAATCCTACTGTCAAGATAGATTGTCAAAAAAAAATTAAAAGAATGAAAATAATGTCTTCAAATAATCAAATGTTAAATATTTTTAAAAGAACTGCTGTCTTTCTGAGATGCTCTTAAATAAATATTATAATACAAGCTAATTAAGCCTTGTGCAAGAAGTGTGTAGTACTATCTTTCATGGGTTAATACAATAACACAGTTTAAGTTATTTCAATGGTGGAACAGCAAGGAGTGAAGCGGTGATGTTAGTATTTGCTTCCCTCTGGTGGTTGAGTTCGTTTAAGAAATCGAATGGTTTCAAAGTTCACAATCCCACCACAGCACAAGCTGGATGTAACAACACTGTGAAACGATATTGCAATTTTTATTGCGATACTGAGTTACCTGACAAAATACAGTAATGTGTTCTTACACTAAAAAGAAATAGTGAGCTCTCACAGTGACCACATGCTTCACACACACATACACCACATTCGCAGAACCTTCACGTTAAATGAAAAAAGCATGCAATAATGCTCAGAACACACCATAGTTCTCAAAATGAACCTCCTCAGCTGATCAAAAAACTCCAGATATGTCCGAAATCCATACATAGGTTTGATATCTACTCGACAAATTGAACAATTAAAAGTTAGTTTTAAATACACAATATGATAATTGATAATGACACTGAGTTGAACAGTCAGTTGATAGTGATGACTTGCAGCGGGAGCCACCAGAAGCTGGTGACTCTTACATTTTACATTCTACCAGTCACCGTGAGGTCCTGGTGTGTTGGTCAGACTGTCCTCTCCGTCCGGGAGACTGTAACGCAGTACAGTGCGGCCAAGAGAAACGGTGGAACTCAAAAGCGATGAATTGAAAACGTGAAATGAATGCAGTTCTGAGAGGATCAAACTCTGACACTGAAAAAGATTTTAATACATTCGCAAGTCATTCAGTAAATCTGATGCAGGTTGTCTCGGTGTGTCGATGCGATTTTTTTTTCTTTCTCACGCGGTTTAAAAACAGAGCTGATGCTTTTCTATCACTTCTCTCCTACTCGCCCATTAATCCACCTGCCAAAAACACTTAATAAAATACACGAGCAACGAGGAGAGTCTGCGCTTTTTCACAAAAAAAGTAAAAATAAAATTGTCTCTGTGGGTAATTCAAAAAATAAACAGGTGATTTAAAGCTTCCTTCAAACTTGTAAACCTGATTTCTTTCAAAGTAGACACCTGTTGTGTCACAAAATGACCTCTCTTTTTCTGTTTTTGTCACTTTGGTATTGAGGTTTGCGCTTGGCAATAACACATCTCACATTTTTGTCAAAACTCTATCCCCAGGTGCACAGAGAGGTTTGTATCCCCGAACCCCTTTAACAAACTGGTTCCATCCAAAGATCTGCAGACTTTTACACATAAAAGTGAATGAATAAAATATCCAAGTGTCTTTTAGATTTTGCCCAGAAAGATACCTTGAAAGGGTTACATCACCTGGGTGGACAATTTGCCCTCTTGCGTGTGTGCAGGAAATGATTTTGTTTCCAGGCAACAGTAATCTCACAGAATTTGTCTTTGGATAATAGTCTCCTCGCGTTTTAATGATGTAAACTCTTCATGGTATGTACTCTGGGTTTGTGTTTCAAATAACAACCAAATCCACTTATTACACATATTTCCATGTCACAAACAGTACACTCCTTTTCACTAGCGCCCACACTGAGTGGTACATAGTACAACTTTTGGCAACAGTCTCTATGTTGGTCCTGCTTTGCTCTGCATGTTGGTCCATTGAAGGAAGAGTTTACCGTTTAAGGTCTGCTCCTATTTTGGAGAAGGGCTTCAGTTTTTTCACAAGTCCTGACCCACGACGAGACACAACACACCGCCGGAGAGAAAGAGACAGAACAAGAGAGAGAAAGAGAGAAAGCAAGAGCGACCATCCATCTCCTCCTCCTCCTCCTCCTCCTCCTCCTCCTCCCTCCTTCCTGCATCCCTCCCACTCACTCCTCACACACCGACTCGCTTAGGTCCACGGCGCCACCTCTGGTGAGCCGACGCATTTTGCTGAAGTCGTGGTCGGTCCTCAGGTAGGAGAGCGAGGGGCCTCCCTCGCTGTGGCTGGCCAGGTCCTGGGGCTGAGCCTGAGGCGGCAGGGCCCTCATCTCACCACCGCTGCGCCAGTACAGGGTGTATTGCTGCGGGTCGGACACTCCGAAGGTGGTGGCACACAGCTGTGCCAGGGCCTGGCTGGTTTCCCCGGCTCTCCACTGCAACGTCCGAATGGCGCTCCGCTCCCCGTCCTGGAACAGTATCCGAACGCACCTCTGGAGGGAGGGAAGGAGGGAGGAGGAGAGATAGAAAGAAAAAAAGAGTGAAAATATACTGTATTCAGGAAAAACAGAGGTCAAGAGGCTTATGGAATGAGGGCAAAAGAGGGGGAGGAGAGAGAGATGGAGCCAGAGGAGGAGTGAGAGCTGTGCAAGGACACAGGCTGATAATCCACTACAATAAATGAGCCAAAATGATGTTCGTAAAAGAAATTCTCTCTAAAAAAAAAAAAAAAAAGCTTCTACTTCCCACACATACAAACAGCCGGTCCAAGAGCTTTATATGAAACTCATCCTCATGAAATTGCTCTTTTTCCCGGCTGCATGTTACAGCTTCATTGACAAACTCCCAGAATGAATCCACTGGAGAATGTCCACGTCCAAAGTCATAAAATATAATCCACTAAACTTGCTCTACCTTGTTGTTCTGCTGAAGTTTTCCCTCTGCACTTTAATCCAAACAGAAACTTTTTGACATAGAACAAAAAAAAAAGCGATCAAACACAGAACTAACGAGTGTCTCAACAATTGCCACTCTACAAACACTTATCAGCAACGGTGCTGTACCTAAGCTATTATATAATGTCAGATTGAACCACCTACAGACGCCCTCACAACTCTCTTTAAAACACACGCGCGCACACACACACACACACACACACACACACAATGAAAACATACTGAGCATAATCCTTTTACCAAACATCCAACCTTGAGAAACCAGTGAGAATCCTCTTCTCTGCCTCACACAAAAACACACACACCACCCTTCCTACTCTTCCTGCACACACACACACACACACCCTCAGACACACAAACACACAGATGAACAAGTGGCAAAATATGCTCAAGAAAAAAAAAAAGAAAAAAAAGAATTGTAATCAACAGGTTTTCCATCATCAAAACTTACAGAGTCACTGAGCTCCTCGCTGTCCGTGTGCATATTGTGTTTGCCTGCTTCGATGGGTAGATGCGGCTCAATAAATTTCATGTTATCTGACCGCCCACTTCTTCATAGCACTTGGCTCACTGATCTCCGCCTGTGTCAGTGGAAAATCTGGCTGCCGGGTGAGTTAGATCGGCTATTTGAAGCCAGGAGAGGCACCACGTGACGAGACAGAAACGTTGTAGATGACAATGCCTTTCGCCCATGGCATCTGGTGGACTGTTATACCAATCTGGGGCCGGGAGTGTGATAATAGGAGAGTGTAGGTAAAAGTCAGTGTGTGTGTTCGCATTAGTGCATGCCCCCTCGTAAGCCGGCAGCCCCAGATCAGCGGATTACCTCTAAAACTGACTAAAAATTAATCCCCCCAAATGAATTTGAAATGTTTTTGCACGGAAAAGAGGGAAACCCATGTGTGTTGTCTGACTTGTGATGGATGACCTACTGTTTGACTGAAAATCCTCAACTTTTTCTTGACCTCTAGAAAATGTGAGTACTGTCTTCAACTTCCCCCAGCAGCAGCAGCAGCAACAGTAATACCTGAGATCCACCTTGAATCAAATATGGGTCGCTGTTGCTGGTTCTACGCCACCTGCCATTGCCATTGTTACATATATAGGACAATCAGATGTTGCTCAGCGCACATCATCGTAATTAATGTAACGTCTCACCTCTTTGGATGGATTATCTCCTTTTTTTTTGGTTGCCGTTTGTGTTTTTTGTGCCATTTGAAAGACATCAAACAGGTTCAAGTTTGAACTATGAAATGTGTCGATGATACTTATGATACTTTGAGTAACAACTAAGCTGGATATCAGGACAGGTAACTTAAGTAAAAATTCACTAAAGCCAGGTACACCGTAGAAGACTTTAAAAATCTTAGCAAGCTGTGTAAAGACTCAGCATCGCACATTCATCGACCAAATTTTAAAGAAACAGTTCTAACTAGTTTCTAACTAGCTAAAACTACAGTTTCAGGTTAGATTTATCCATTAAAAGGTAAGAGATTTGAATCGTGGACACTATGCGGTTAAACGCCAGTTCTGTCTGAGATTTGTCATGACCTTTGAGGCATATGCAATAGAGGAGAGTAAAAAACCTCTGCTGTCGATAAAAACAATCACATTACATTACTGATTGCTGTATTTTACAGTCCTTGATCCACATTCAGCCCCCTGAAACCAATTTTTGGCACCAGTCTGTATTTGAGGGAGTTTTGTATTGCTCTACCCTTCCAGTGTAGTTACCATGTGACTATTTTTCTCCTCTGCAAATGCTCCTGTAACCATAAAGAGTTATCTTTCATAGTTTCACACATGGTGTTTTCACTAACAGCAACTTTAACATAAAACAGTTCAATTTATTTAATTTAATTTTGCCATTACAGTATGTCTTTCACATGGTACACTGGAGAACATCTCGTAGAATTATTTCACTGCATAATAAGCACGAGTTCCTACTGTCTGCACATCAGTCTACACTTCACAAATAGTAGGGGCATCCATGTGTGACAGCAATAGAGTAGATCACTATACTGTACAAACCCACACATAATGCTACCAGTGTTTCTGTGGTGTACTACTATAATCAGAGCATGTGGTACCCACCTGGCTCTGCTGGCTCTCCTTTTGTCTCTGGGCTTCCCGGCTCCGTCTGCAGCTCCACTCCTTCAGCGCCTCCTGGGCCTCCAGCGTCAGGCAGCCTGAGAACGGTTTTTCCCCGTCCAGGCTCTGGATCAGACAAAGGCTAGCATACACACTAGTCAGGTAGTACCCACCTGGGAGCAAAACAAAAAGTGTAGAGGGCTTGAGAAGTAGAAAGAGTTAAAAGAAAAAAAAACAAAACGTACTAAATCTTACACTACATAGTTTTAATCTGTGCTTGTAATATTGGACTTTATTCATGAAAACTTCATTGTTCTACTCAGTTTCTCGAGCTGCTGTTTCATTTACTCCCTAAATGCTCTATTCCCTATTTAAAAACTACGAATAACAGAGTAGTCTTGAGTAAACACAAAGTGATCAATGTGCAAGTACCAGTAACTAGTAGTATTACTAATGTAGTAGGTAGAAGTAACTATTTAATAATATAGAGAAATATCTAATTAGGTAATGTGTAATACAAAAGGTTGCTTACAGAAACCTAAAGAGAATTATATTTGGTTCACCCTCACCACTCTCATCAACCTAATTTTCAGCAAAAGCAGACTGCTGTTCTCATCAAAAAAGCTCTAATAGACCCACTACACACTACTTACTCAACACCAAACAGTTAGAAAAGGTTAGCGACTGGTTAGTGGAGCATTTAGCGGCATATTTCCTTCATGAGATGGTGGAGACCAAAAACAGAGCTAAAAGAGGGTTAATATTGCACTTAGATTCATCAGGCGGACAGAAACATCTTTTAATGAATGTTAATGTCTGCTATAGGCGACTGCTATTTTAAATCACGCTGTGATAATAAATTGGTGTTCTGTTTATAGCTTGTTTTGATTTCCTCAAATAACCAAATTATCAATTAATGCAAGATTAACTAATTATGTATTTCACCAAACAGGCTACAATATAAGTCCTAAACTTGTCACATCTTTTATGAAAAACTACAGTATACATGCGGGCAGTCGCACAAGGTAGTCTTGGTAGTCCTATCTTTTCCAAAGAAGGACATCATGATCTGTTATGTATTTAACAACTGAAAAGGACATCTGGCAAATTTGGTCAAAGTAAAAGCACAGCTCCTGAACAGATGACATTTTTGGGCTATATCAGACAGTTGGTAAAGATCGTACCCTCTCCTCCGAGCCAGGAGGGCTCCAGCAGCTCCATCATGTACTCCACCTCTATCAGGATGTGGGGCCTGTTACACTCCACAATTACGTAAGACAACGATGGCAGGAAGTCATCCCAGCTCACTTCCTGTCCTGCAGAGAAAGTAACAGGAGGACAGTTTAAGTGCAAAAGTAGGCTATTGTTTTAGATTTTTCTGACACTTTGTGCTGACAATTTGAATTGAATTACTGATATATTCTTGTAATGTATGGAAGATATTTGTCTTTTCTCTCTTCACTAAGACGAACTTTGTCTTTTGGTCTTTTTGGACCAATTTGGACCAAATCTTTCACTGAATCTTTTATGTTTTTACTCAATTCCTTTCAAATATAAAGAAAAGTCATGAAACAATCCCCCCCACTAACTGTGTTTTCCAAACATACAAGAGCATAAATTTAGCCTACTGTAGTTACCAATCTAACTGGACTTTGTAAATATCAGCTCAGTATAAAGATGCAATAAGTTACTATCAAACAATACCAAAATTATGCCCCAAATTTGACTGCACTGACATAACGATGAATTAATTTCCTGCCAACAGCAGCTTCAGGTCGTGATAACAAGCAGACAGATCGTGCTACAGCTCACACAGATGCAGTATGTCTGACGTTTGAAGCTTTTGAAAGTGACAATACACTCGCCCTTGCAAACACAGATAGTTGACCTTCATTCTTTTTACACGCAATCTTTCAGGGAGCAACTACGGTATGTTTAAAAAGGGTAAAGCAATTGAAATATTTCCAGTTTTCGGGTTTTTGATTGATCATCTCCTTCTGTGAGTGCAAGAACTTGAAAGTAGTGTAGTTCTTAAACAAGGGCTGCTACTAATAAAGCTGTTTTTGTTCTTAAAGTTACAGTAGATCCTTAAAATCCCAGGAAAAGAAAATCTCACCATGTAAGGACCCCATGGCTTTGTGGACGCACTTGCACACTTGTAACAGCAGCAGCACTTTGTCGATGGGCGAGTGCGTCTTCTGCATCAGGCCCAGCTTCTGCTTCACCCTCTCCACCTCGCGGCTGTCCGGGACACCCGTCTGCACGCCGAGCTGCTCCATGGCGGCGTCCCCTTTCAGACGGAGCAGGTTCTGGGAGAGACGCTGGCTGGAGCCGTCCTGATTGTGCAACGCCACCAGGGCTTTTTCGAGGTGCGACCTCAGAGGCCTGAGCACGCAGGAGAACATGGCTCGCTCCAGTGCCAGGTCTGGGGACAGAGATGGGGGCTCATTGTATGGGAGGACTGAAACTGAACATTTCTTGTAGCTGTGAGACATTTTCGGAGATAGAATTGCCTTTGTGTTTTTATTTATTTGGTCATTTGTTGGTAGAGAGAAATGTTTTTTTGCTGTACAGCAAGCCATTGCCTGCATTTGACCAGCACTCAGGAAAATTATACTGCTGTTTGTAGGGGACATCTGTTTGTCCCATTGATTTGCATGGGTGAATAAACTGTAAATGTTTTCATTTTTTAATTTAATCAACACAGAATATGCTGTACATACCAAGGAAAAATAATCAACACAAACGTTTTGCATCCCTGTAATTTCTAAATTGCAGTTGCTTCAGCCTACCATTAACGCAAAATCTATCATCCATATAGGAAGGATACAATTAGTTGTATGATGAAAAATTGTCTTTTCACCTTTTATCTAATTTTACAGGTATATGACTTCAATATATGCCGGAAATATTTTTTTAAATATATTTCTCACGTTATTTTGTGTAACTCTTAACTCTTTTACTCTCTGTACTAGTTGACAAACCTTCAACAAATAATGCCCATTGGTTTATATTTTAATGTTCCCCAATGTCCTGTGTTTAGATTCATATTCGGATTCAATTCGATCACACAACACGGAATTTGACAAATTACATTAAATGGTTGTGTGAGTTCACATGACAAGAAGAAGATATACAAGCATACTCTTCTGCACTTCTATTTAACACACACATCTTTAACAAGGCGATGTAATCCAGAATCACAAATCATAAATTATGGCCGAAAAAAGTTGAATCAACCCCACATCTTTCTAACAAAAATACATACCACTGTAATTTACAGCAAATACTATGGGCATATAGCTAATCTGTCTATGAGTATAGGCATGATGGTACCAAAGGCTGGGAACCCCACTGTGAGGATGAGTCTCTGGGAATCAGCTGTGCAGTTCACACACCCGTCCAACTCAAAACAGAACTGGGTGACTCCTGAATGACCTGGCACCTGGCTGATAATAGCCCACCCTCAGTAATCATCATCAACATCATCATCATCATCATCATCAATAAGACAGCAAACAAACTGACCCCCAAATATCAAAGTAACAGAGCATTACTAGGATAAGTGACTGTAATGTAATTACTGAATTTCGCGCTACTCGTTACTGGAAAAAGTAATCACATTACTTTAACTTGTTACTAAAAAAGTAATTACTAAATAAGGCATTGCTGCCCAACACTGCTGGTCAGTCATGCATTGCCTGCTAATCCACAAATATTTGAGAGGTGAGCCACTCACACAGAACAAACAAATAGAGGTAAACTTTACTTAAGTGTCGCACCGTGCTCAGTGTGTCTGTGTACAGATTAGCGTGTTAGCAAGCAGATACCGCATGCTACATAGCGACCGTTAGAGTTGCTGGAAAGAACCAGGCTAACTGTTTCCCCCTTGTTTCACGTCTTTATAAACTAGGCTAATCACACTATGTCTCTTGCGTAATACTTAACACACTGATACAAGAGCGGTATCGATCGTCTCACTCTCGGAGAGAAAGTGAATAAATAAGTGTATTTCCCAAAATGTTAGACTGCTCCATAAAACTTTACTTTAAGTCCCCCATTTAACATTAATAAGCAGTATATACACTTTTAATAAATGATTTATGACACACTATAGTGTGGTTGTAAACTGATATTACAGTTATTTTTTTAATGTGTCTGTCAACAACTAGAACTAAGTGGAGGCTGCTGTATAAACAGATAATGCATGATATGAAATAAATCTTCATAGGAGAAGTTATAATTGTTGACAGTAATTGTATATTAATAAACATTTAAAATGTCCTTATATATGCCTAAAAAGTACAATATATTTTGTTATAAACTACTCATAAAACCTTTTTATACTGCTTATAAATGCTGAATAAGGAGTTACCGTAAGCTAAAACACTGCTATTTTTCTAATTTTTCTCTGCTCCTGAAAACACAACCATTATGAAGAAGTTTTTTTTTGTTTTGTTTGTTTTTTTGGCCTGACAACAGTGATATGTAATACAGAAACTCGTGTACATGTACGGTACACATGCATGCATGCTCTCACACGTGGAAACACACTCACACTCAGTGATTCTCCTGCAGTCAGTGGGCAGTCCCGACTAGGTGGGAAACAATTCTACAGAGTACACTGTTTTCCAGTCAGTCCATCAATATCCTCATCTCCCTCCACTCCATCCTTCACGTTTCCCTCCCCTATAATACCCCAACATCTCCCCACATCTACCACACTATATCATTCCCCCTTGTGATTTAATCATTCACGCCCTCCAACCTCCGTATCTCCACAACCCTCTCTGCTCAATCCCGGCATGTCTCTTCCTTTTACCAGCTCTCAAGAGCAACAGATTACATGTAATTTGATTACAGCCTTGGCAGTTACTGGCTAGTCTTGAAAAAAGCTGACTTTTTTAGCTATTACTCACAGATTTGTAACTGATTACATTTTCAGAGTAACCCGTCTATTTCTATCCCTACCTCCCACCCTCCCCTGAATCGTGCTGCTCTTCAAGTGAGCGTGGGACTGTGATATCTTTTTATGATAAACGAGGGGGAGAAAAAAAAAAATGCAAATGCCTCCCACCGACGCAATGCGAGATAAATCAGAATCAGAGCGCAGGAAGGAAGGAAGGGAGGAAGGAAGGCAGCGGCCAACCACTTTCCCCCTGAAGCCTCTGCACTGCCAGGCAACCATCCATCATCACGCATTTACACACAAACACATCTGCAGACACACACTGAGCTGCACACAAAGGAGTCCAAAAAAGAAAAGAAAAGAAACCTACGCACAGGGCTGTGTCAAACGATCTAACTGCGATCCCTCCAAAGTAGCACCCTGCGATGTCTTTGCAATAATGAGAAGAATCACACTTTGAATTCGATGGATGTGAGTGCAGGCGCATCGTGCAGGGCTTTCCTAATGCTGTTTTCTAAATACCAGAGACAACATGAGCTCCAGTGAATGAGGCTCTACCCCCCCCACGCAAACTACTTTGTGTTGACAGTGCCTTACACTGGATCCTGGTCAGCCCACCATCTAACAAAAAAGGCTGTCTGTTTCCATAGATCTGCGTCCTCTGGCACTGTGTCTATTGAATCAGTCTTTTCTAATAGTACAGTTTTTTTTTCCCACATTTCTCTCTCTCTCTCCTCCGGTCCCCTGCTGCAGTCACTGTCTCCTCGATTTGATGTGATAAACTAATCATGCACACATATGAAAAAATTCACAAGGTTGAAATTAAGCTCAGAATGTAATCCAGCACAGTCTGCTAAATTCAATTAAATAATTCACTCAGTGAGGCTGACTTCCTTTGAGTTTCTTTGCCGATAAAACCAAAAGCATTTAAATCGTGTAAATTGACTCCACCATTGAAATAGTTTTTTTTTTTTTTTACTTTAATTGGAAACACTTTCTAATGAAGCACACTTTATAAGAGATTCATTTTGACTGCACATAAGTGAAAAAACAAGGATTGTTCAGAGATTTCGCATTGGTTCTTGGTATGCAGAGATGTTACATGTATTTCTGCAAGATTATATAATTTATTAATTCTTTATATATATATACATAAAAAACCATTAATAAGGACCACCTGTGGGTTGCCAGGTTGTAAAATCCCTTTGGCTACTGTATTTGTCTTCAGTCATAACTCTGCAGCTAAAGTGAATGATTTCCATCCCACTTCAGTTCAGTTAATTTAGTTCGTCCAGCTTTTGTACTGACTGTAAGAACTCAAACGGTCCATTGAAACTGTCCATCCAGACTCACATTTTTTTGAACAAAAATTACAAAAAGGTGATAATTTTGGTGATATACAGGTATACTGTACTGTGTGTTTAAAGGGACTTTCTAAAAGGGCATACTTTGTCAGTGGTTTAGAAGTTGTACTTTTTTAATGTTAGTAAATCAGTAAGTAATACTATATAAATTAGTAACCAGACATTACCAAACTACCATATAACTTTGTATTTTATTAATATCTTAAATTAATCAGGAACATTCCTTCACTGGATAATTTCAGCTCCTCTGATAAACAGCTTTAAAACATCTGGAACAACTGAATGAGTTACTTGATCCGTAATGAAAATCATTGTGCAATTAATTTACTTTAATATGTGCATGAAAGTGGAAAGTCATTGCGCCTGTTCCTTTGCAAAACCGTACTGTGTCACAAGAATTATGCATTTCTGGGAGTCCAAAAGCCATTTGAGTCATCAGTCTGTGTTTCAAAGTCATAGTTCAAGCTAAGGTTCAAATACTTTATAAGGTTTTTTACTTTGATGTGAGTATTTTTTGTGTATTGACACATTAACCAGGTTTTGGTTTGCTCACCTTTCTCGTTCTCTGGCACCAGGGTTTCAATGGGAGGCTCTAGCTCTCCGCTGTCCAGCAAGCAGCACTTTGCCTGGGACAGAAAGAGCCGCAGACCCTGCAGGAGCTGCACAGAGCTCACAAGAGATGAGGAAGAGGACGATGATGAAGAAGATGAGGCCAGGGATTTGAGCACCTCCCTCTGCGCCAGGAGGAAGTCCTGAACCATGCCCCCGAAGATGGAGCGCCTGTCTCTGGACAGCTCCTCCACCAGTCGCGTCAGCCGCTTGTCCGGAGCAAAGAAACACACAAACGCCTCACTCATACGGTGCAGCCCCCCGCGGCCTCGGGATCGCATGAGTGGCGGGCGCGGGTAGGTGTACCTCTGGGTTTGGACCATGCTTTCTGGATCTGAATCCCAGTCACTGTCCTCATCCATACTGCTGAAGGAGCTGCTGCTGTCGAGCTCGGCCAGGGACGGAGCCACGCGGCGGTCCAGGGCCAGAACCGCAACCTCGATGCCTGGCTCCTCTGCTTGGGCTGACTGCTGGGTCTTCGGAGACTCTTCCACCTTGGCAGATGTCTTGACCAGGAGAGAAGTGATAACTTTATTAATTAGTATTATTATTTTTATTTATTACTTTTTCTGGCGTGTACACAAACATTATTAGTGGATGAATCGCACAATGACAAAAGACAAAGGGGTTACTTAAAAACTTTAAAAAAGAAAGTTTCTTTCTGGTGAGTAAATGATGGAGAACTGACTGTCTGAGCCCGTCAGCAACTAAGTGGATAATGAAACAGTTATGACGAGGTCAACCAGAGGGTGATTTTATTTTTCCCTCTTTAAGAGGCCTTAAAGAGGTAAAATGATCCATTAATATGCAAAAATGCAGACAGTCATTATTGGACAGGATTGTCTGAAAAATTTAATTTAGTGTAGCATAAATATTTTTTTCTGTTTTCCCATTTCGATAATTGTGTTGTGACCCGTGAGATTTACTTTGCGACCCCTTGAGTGGGTTTGGAACCATATTTTACAACATGCTCTCAAAAAAAACACATACACTGTGCTCAAATGTATCCACATCAGTGTAGGCATGGTCTGAAAGGCAAATAATTATGCTTAATCTTATTACCTCGGGCACACAGGCAGACATCATGTCCTCTTCCTCTGCAGAACCCGGCGATACAGCCGGGGTTCTCCTCAGGATCCCTGCCCCAGCATGAACTCTCCTCTGTGGGTTAGTGCCAGCCTTCTGCAGCTTCTCTGGCCCAGCGGGCTGCTCCACTGAGGGGGGAGGCGAGTAGGAGCCGACCCCCTCCAGCGACAAATTCATGGAGGACTCGGAGAGCCGGAGCCGCATGCTGCGCTTGAAGCGGTGCCGTTTATTGGAGGCACTGTGGTTTGTGAGTTGTGGCTGCTATAGAAAAGGAAGAGCGGGTTCAACACGAGAGCCACTGGCTTTTTGAACAGGAAATGAAGGGAATAAAGTGAAGTGCAAAGTGAATAGCAGTCAGCTTAGCAGTCAGATGGCCTTAGAGCACTTTTCAGTGACAGAAGAAAAATTTTCACAAGTTATAAAACACATTTTCAACAGGTTTTTCTTAATCTTGCTCTATCATCCTTTATAAAGGAATGTACAAACTTTAAATTAAGGTAAAAATGCACCAAACTCTCCAAAAGAGGAGTCCTCAAAGGGAGCGATAAAAGCTCAGATAATCACACAACCTTCACTACTAACCTTGCTGACCTCCAGCTGCAGGAACAGCGGGTTGATGAAGCAGACTTTGCCTTGTTTGCCTTGGGTCAGCAGGGCACATTGGTCCTGGGTCACCACTGTCTGGGCCTGGCTGGCGCTGGTCGATGCCAATGGGTCCACCGGTCCGTTTTGGATGTCTGAAGCACTCGGCGAGCTCCAGAAGTCTGGTGAAGGGAAGACGGAAAGAAGAAGAAGGTTTTTTCAATTAAGGACTCAGTAATAAGAGGGATATTAACTCACCATATCCAAATCAGAAGACTACAATGTAAAATGCAGCATACAGGCTCTTTAAATTAATGTGGTAATGAATCATTTATGTTAAAATGCAGTACATAAAACCAGTATTTCTTCTTTTAAGGCTGCTTCCTGTGCTTAAAAACTTGAGGTAAAATCATTTTGCATTTTGAAAAGAGCAATACACAAAAAACACAAAGGAATAAAAAGTTTTTCTTCTGTGAGCTGACTTGAGCAGACTGAATTTGCAGAACCATGGCGAGACAGAGTCCTGTTACGTTTGAGGTGCAGTCAGTGACACATTCTGCATCATTTTTCGCCATAATGAATTCGCAACCCCGCTGTTAAAATCGATGCGGCCTGGCAGTCACTACTTAAGTCAGTACTGAGTTTATTTGTTACTTTTGTTTCTCTCAGTGATGTTGTACTAATATGTTTTAATTCCTTAAAGCTCGTCTGCTGAAGAATCTCTTTTGCAGAGGAACATCACCGACTCTTATGTACCAAATGAAGGTATAAAACTTTTGGCAATATTTTGTATATATACTAACATTTTTACTCTCTTTTTGCTAGTTTTTTTTTTTTAATTTTTTCATTTGGTTAGGGAGTCGACCAATGTACAATGTAAAGAGGTTAAAGCCAACGTCAGCATGCTAACATGCTCACAGCAACACTGCTATCACACTTGTGTTTAGCAGGTATGATGTCCACTATGTTCAACATCTTAGTTCAGCGTGTTTGCGTCCAAACATTCCCTAATTAGCTCTAAACACAAAGTACGTCTGAGGCTGATGGGAATGTGATTAGTTTTGCAGATATTTGGTCATAAAGTACTGGAAAAATTTTAATTTTGGAAAACTTTTGGTAATGCTGGATAAAAAGTCAGGGGATCATCAAAGTTATTACAGTTCACCCTGAGAGGGGTATGAAAGTCTGTGACAAATTTCATGGCAATTCATCCAGCATTTTCGTCCAGACCTGTGGTGGACTGACCGATTGACAGTGTCATTAGTGCGACGCCACTAGTGCAGCTAAAAAGATCTTAGAAAAGGAATTATTATTATTTAGGGCAAGTGACAAAGTAAAGTATCTAATAATTAGCCAGAAAAGGGTGAAGTCTACAGTGACCGTACCTTGTCCCATGTGTGAAATGGCCTCCAGCTGCCTGTGAGTTGTGGCTTTAGCAATAGCCTCTGGTAGCTCCAGTGGGAAAGGCAACACATCCCTGCAGACAAGGAGAAAAAAAAAGAAAAAATCAACAATAAAATAAATTGAACCCGCTGTAAATGTGCGAGGGCTGAATGACATCAGGTACACTACATGGCTGAAAGTATATGAAAACCAGAACATTACACCCGTATGTGATCGATGAACATCTCCTTCCGAAACCATGGGCATTGATGTGCTGCTATAACAGCCACCACTCTTGTGACTTTCCACGAGATTCTGAACCTGGCCACATGACCATTACTTAGGTTCAAAACTGATGCTGGGTGGCAAGGCCTGGCTTCGCAGTCAGTGTTCAAGTTCATTCCGAAAGTGATGGATAGGGTTACAGTCAGGGCTCTTTGCAAATCTTTCCCCACCAAACCAGGAAAATGAGTTCTGGGCCTAACACAAACTGTTGTCACACTCTATTGTCTATAATATCTGTAACACTAAGACCTAATTGTAACTATGGAGCCCGTACCATGAAAAACAGCCCCGACAAAAAAATTCCAGGGACGAACTTTTGGACCATTTGGTGTATCAGTTGATATAATACATTACCTGCTGATACAGTAGAAGGCCACCAGTCGACACAAGTCAGGGAAGCTGAGTGCTGAGCTCTCCAAGGCGAATGCTGGTTAGAGAACAGACAGAGTTTGACTGACAGCTTCGGAGGCAGTGGGAGACTCGTTCAAATTTACCAGGAAACATGCAAAGCTGCTGCAAAAAATTTGGAGGACCCATCCTCTCCGACCCACATCACTTCACCCATTAAGTGTATGAACTGCACTACACTGCAAACCCATAGGCTGAGCAGAGAAGTGCAGCGTTACGTGTGTGTCTGTAGCTGCAGGTGGATAATACGCGCTCATCCAGTTTGGTGTTATACTCACTGGAGTCCTCCTCACAGATGAAGCACTCCTTGACAGAGGAGGCACTTCTGTCCGCTGTCACTCTCAAGCACAGCACCTTCCTCTGGCTGGCGCTGCATTTACGCACCAGAAAGGTCTGGAGGCACCGAAACAACAGTAAAGTACAGGGGATGTTATTGTCTTTTTTCTCAGATTTTTTTCAGAGGAGAAGAAACCAAATGGTGCACATAGCAATTATAAAATCTGTGTTTCACGTCAGCTTGGATGAAACAGCCTTCAGCGCGTGAAGGTTGCTGTTAGCACAGATATGTTCTGTTTGTGTGTGGTTTATTCAAACAAGACATAAAACAATTAGTGAGCTTTAAAGGTCTTGCTAAGTGGATTCTGGAACTAGTATTTATGTTATGCTAAGCTAATCGCCTCCTAGCTTCAACTCTGTACCAAAGCACAAACATGAGAGCTGTATCAGTCTTTTTATCTCACGCTCAAAGAGCAAAAAATATATTGTATATATTTTATGTATATATATATATTTTATATATATTTTCCAAAATGGCTTCTTCGTTATATCCCATACATCGTTGTACATAATACAAAATGTGAACAAAATAAATGTTGTTTGATCTTTCTTTAGTTAACAAACTACCAGCATTTTAGATGTAATGATTATATTTCCTTAAATGTTGAACTATTAATTTTTTTGTCTTCGGTATAAATAATAAAAAACAAAGAAAAAGCTTATTGCAGTTTAAAGATGCATAACTCTTACATCTTAAATAATCACTCAGCTAAGTCCCACAATTTCACGTAGAAAACTGGTAATATGCACTTGAGAAATGATTAAAAAAAACATAAAGGGAAAATATTTTCCTCGTAGAAATAGGCCCGTAATGTATTCCTGTATTCTTTTACCTCATAAGGTGTTAGGATTAATATGATTGATCGGTCCTCACCCCAACAGGCTCTCTGAGCAGGATGTAGAGGGCAGAGTCTTGGTTGAGCGACAGCTGCAGCCACACAGGATGTGTGAGCAGCAGACGATCCAGGACGCTGAAGGCCCGCTGAGAGCCTCGCTGGGTACTGCCCACCTCCTGCATCTGAAACACAGATTTTGTTGTACAAAAACTTAGTTATTATAGCTTCAAATAAAGTTTTGGTTTGTTTTTTTTTTTACCCATTCTGCATTTTCGAAGCAAAGGTGGGGTTTGATGGAAGAAGTCATAAGAAAATAAAGTTGTATCCCTTGTAATCTGTATGTCTATATCTATGCACACACAAAAAATAGACTGCTGTTTTTCATATCTTAATAGCTATTAGCTAATTGTTTCAAGAGTTAAACTTAGCAATGGTTCACTGTTTCATATTGACTAAATAGTTTATCATACCTACAGATTTTCCTTATGTGTCTTTTAAATTTTTTTTCATTGAAGATAAATTGCATTTAGGATGCAACTATTAACAATAGTAATAACCTACAATATGTAAAATATATATGATTTTGCTGACGAGAGTTTCATTCACTTCATTCAGGCCGTGCCCCTTGAAGTTGAAGTGCAACCTACGTCCTACACAAGTGCACTTATACAGTTAAAGCCGTGTGCGTAAAGATGAACATACACACATGTAAGCTCCTCCACGTACACGCCCTGCTGATAGTACTGTTCTGACATCATGTTTTTAATTTGTCCTGCGTGCTCCTGCAGAGGTAAACAAATGATATTAAAATCAAATACTATTTCTAACTGCAAATACAGAAAGAGGATGCGTATAAAATACGAAGCATCTACTGTTCATCTCAGCTTTCCTCCATCTTATTGGTGGCGCCAATCTACAAGGACGCATGATGAACACCATGCTGTCACGTAAAACTTTCGCAATAACCAATCAGACTGTGACTGCATTACCACAAATCAGATTTGTGTCATATTTGTGTTGCCGTATAAAGAATAACATTCAAATCTGTCAGATTTAATTTAATTTTTCGGTTCAGAAAAGCAAATCTTCTGTCCCATATCGCAGGCGAAAGCTGATTTTGGGGAATTTTTTTAAAAATAGCTTTAGTGGAGAGGTGACTGGAACTCAGGGGAGAGAAAGATGCAACATAGGTTGATGGCCAGATTTGAAACAGAAGTTGTGGTTCATGTTCGGCATCATAACCTCTCATTTTAGGCAACTTTTAGGCATCTGAAAGTGGGTTTCAACTAACTTGTCCTTCACCAAACTTCGGTAAAAACATTTTAAAGCGGCTTTACATCCCTGTGAAAATTGTTCTACACACACACACACACACACACACACACACACACACACACACACACACACACACACACACACACACACACACACACACACACACACACACACACACACACACACACACACACACACACACACACACACACACACACACACACACACACACACACACACACACACACACACACACACACACACACACACACACACACACACACACACACACACACACACACACACACACACACACACACACACACACACACACACACACACACACACACACACACACACACACACACACACACACACACACACACACACACACACACACACACACACACACACACACACACACACACACACACACACACACACACACACACACACACACACACACACACACACACACACACACACACACACACACACACACACACACACACACACACACACACACACACACACACGCACACACACACACACACACACACGCACACATAAACATGCACACACATTACGTTAAAGGGGTGACAGGTTTTCCGGGTGTCAGAGGACTTTTATTTGTTGGAAGGTTTTTTTTTTCTTTTTTTTTTTTTTTTTCGGTGACCTCACTTTTTCTCAGAAAAATAAGAAAAAGAAAACAGCGATGCCGTTAATAATCTGTATCTTTTTAAGTCACTTCCTCCCTCACATCAGAGGTTTCAAAATCTAAAGTTAATTTCTGAGCAATGATTATTTTGCTCTGAAATAATGCATGAATATTGTTTTCATTCAATAACACAAGTTTTTCATCACCGCCTGTCATCTTTTACATAAGGCTCCCCTTCCTCACGTGGAAAGCAGTTATCCATCCGCCATTCTCCACTCTGTAGGACTATTAACAGTAGATGGTTGATAGCATTAGAGGGGTTACGAATCCAGTACAACAGATGTGAATCAAAGGGGGGGGGGTTGGTGTTACATAATATTCACAGGTTTGCTGAGAGCTGTAAGACTTTAGCAAAAACAACTGTGGAAAAACTTTTTTAACCTGTTTAAGAATGAGAAGAATCCACAGTTTTCTAAACCCCCCTCTCCAAGCAAAGAGCAAAGTCATACTAGTGTATCAGAGTTTAGAGGAACATTTGTGGCTCTGTTCTGCTCTTTATTGGGGTAAGTTTACACTGATTACTCCTCGTCCTCAAATCTGCTTCTCTTGTACAAGTGAAACATACTGTAAAGCTTAAATCTAATCACCAAGAGGCTGGTCCAAGGATGTTTTTCTGTGGTAAGCCTAGGAAACTGTAATCTGTCAAAGATACACTTCAGATGAGCGCTACAAGTCAACAAGCATCATCATCTTCATATTAGCAGTCAAATACTTCTGATTTCAAGGTGTGCTTTTAAAAAGAAGCTGTGTGAGAGCGTGTGTGACTCTGAGTGGGCCTGCGGAGTCACCCCATCGTATATCTGAAGCCAGCCACCACGCAGATCCACAGCCTGAATAGCCAACCGCACACAAAACCACACAAGAGTATAAGAGAAGCAGAGAGAGAGAGAGAGAGAGAGAGAGAGAGAGAGAGAGCAAGACCCAAGTGTTTCGTTAGCCATTTCCAGGTCTGCCTTACATAAAATGCAACGCTGCCCACACACACACACACACACACACACACACAGAGAGTTATGTAATTCCCTCAGAGAAAGAGAGACACACAGAGAGGGAGAAACCGAGGAGATAAGATAAAAGATGAAATGACGAAAAGACAAGAGAAAAGCCGGGAATGAAAATTAAAGCTGGGTAAGGAAATCACATTGTCAGTGGGCCCTCGGCGCTGCAGTTCAAGGTGGCAGCCTGGAAATGTAATAAGCAGAAGGAGGCGTACACTGTATATCTAACAAGGTGTTTTTGCACCTTCGGGCTCCAGCAGCAGCAGCAGCAGCAGCAGCAGCAGCGGCTGAGAACCCAGAGGGATAGACCAGAACTGATGCTGCTGGATGCACTGAGCACTTAGCAAGAAGTAGATGACTTGACAGAAGGGGGCGGATGGAAGGGAGGAGGGGGAGGAATTGGAGTGCTGTGCCCAGTAGTGGGAATCTGTGGGGAGTTGTAGAGGGAAGTGGAATTTGGGAAAACCCTAAATTACATCCCCCTCCTCTGGCAGACAGGACCAGTAGAGGGGGAAAGGACCCATATATTTGAAACTGGAGTAGCCGTTTACGGTGCCAAAAATCAGCAGGCTGTTAATGAGTATTTTGGAAAGGGAACATCAGATTTTATTTTGCAAATATTGACTGACGGACAAGAAAAAACCCGGCTAAATGAAGAATTTTGGACAGAGATCTGAACATAACTGCAACACTGGACAGAAGGACGGACTGACCGACGTGCTGGCTGAGCGAGTGATGAAGGAGTGACTCAAACACTTACAAAAGACAATTTTTAAAACATCTGAGAAAACACAACAGGTGCTATAGGTATCAGTGGTGAACTCCACTTTCCTATTGGCAGTTTTTCAGATGCTGAAGGCATTGGTGCAAATAAATCATTGATTTTGTATGCCTGAATCACAAAAACATCACCACCTGTCACTCATCAGATCACAACATCCTGTTCCTGCCAAAGAGATGTGTGCACGTTTTGGTTAAATAAGACTCAAAACAAATAGAAGGCTTCCATTGCTGGAGATGAGGAAGAAGTTACGTCACTCTAGATGTAGACGTGAATAAAAGGATAACAAAAAGACAGAGTTTTCAATTTGTAGGGAAGAGTGTGGGATGAGAGAGATCCCTGACAGTGAGCAGCTGCTCATGGAGCAGCTTAGCCTTATTGCAGATGGACAACATCATGGTGCCCAGATTTGCTGGAAGCAATTAGCCCACCTCCACACCAGCGCCCTAACAGGCTGCAGAGAACGCACAGTGGCGCCCCCAAGGGATCAATGGTCTCAACCTCCTGCCATGTTCCCCGATGACAGCTCTGTCAGGCTGTGCATCGGTGAGGCAGACGAAAAGGGGAACGGGAGTCTGGTGAAGAGCTTTGTCCGGTGTTGCAAAGGAGAACTACCTGCAGCTCAGCGTCGATTTGCAGCAGAGCAAGAAACCGCCGTGAACGCACCACCGGATGTTTGCTCTGGTGTGCCGGAAAGGCAACGTAAACACATGGGATGCGGGAATATATTGAAGGATTGGACCCATGGTTTTGAACGCTTTAGGGGGAAAACAAAAATTGTGCCACGTATTTTTTTTAATTGCTGCAGCCCATTTTTTCAAAGCACACCAGAAGTCTTGTGTTAAATGTCTCACCTTCCAAGGAGACACTGGTTTCCATGTATTTCAAGGGGTAAAATCAGCTTGGAGAAACGTAAAACTTGCCTAACACAGGTAATCAAAGAAAAAAAAAACTAATTTGCTTCTTTTCTGACTTACTGTACATCACGATGTGGTGCAGTGGCGTTCTGAGTTGTAGCGGCCTTCCACAAAACTCCATCATCCAAGTTGCAACTGTTTAAAACCTGAAGTTTTTTAAAATTGATTTTCATGGGCTCCATCGTGGACAAAAAAAAACAATGGCAGCCTGAAAGATTTAAATCTATTTAAAAGACAAGGAATTCAGCAGTAAAGCAAAAATATACACACGAGTTAAAGTTAAATGATAAAAATATGCAAATATGGAAATGGTTCTATAAAGGTAGAATTCACCCGTGGATCACTCAGTCTGTAAAGTTCAATAAATGGAGTTAGGTCTGTGTGTAATATTTTTACTTTGCCTCAACCTGACTCTCCACCTTCTACTCCAGTAACGGATTTCCTACATTTCCCAGAATGCATCTTAATTGCCTCCAGAGAACGCACATGAACTCGTATTCAGCTGAGCTTTACGTGTAGGTGGATAGAGCCATAATGATGGAGCTAGCGAGAGCAAAAGAGCACAGGTTTTGGCTGCAATGGAAATACCTCAGTGATAAATCCTCTGTACTGTACTGGAAAGACAAAACATAACAAAATGAGTCCAGAGACAGTCGGAGAGACTCCTGAGACAGCAGCAGAGGGGAGATGCGGAGGAAACAACATCTCCCACCCCCTCGACAAAGAGCTGGTGCCGCTACAGACCACCTCCAGCCTCTGCCTCATCATCTGAGGTGCGGTGCAGAGCCTTCACAACTCTCGGGGTACTTTTTTTTTCCCTCTGCACCGGTGTAACCTCCAGCCAGTAAACACGATGATAGTGATACTGAAAACAGACAGCGATGTTGTGAACGTTGCTCATTGTCACATCCTACATATGGCATTTCCATCTGGAGACTTTATTAAGCAGGCAGTTAGCAAAGCACATATCCCGTCAGACATTTTTTTTTGTTTTTTTAATCATCTCATTTGTTATATATTATGATATTTCTTATGCTTTGGTTCCCTTAGAGATTTTAGATTCTTTGATTATGATTAATTTTTGTCTTTTTCTTAGTAATTTTCAAACCCACATGATGAAATAGTGTCAAAATTGTCATTTCTGCATGTCTACAGTACCATTTACTTCAGACAAATTAACAATCTCAATCATTTCCAACAGGTTTCACTTTACTTATATTCCTTATTTTACATTTCTGCATCAAATTCCGGAAGCTGTAAAAACAATATAGCTGTAACCTATTCACACAATTGCACTGGAGGAAATGACTCACAATAAGTCAAAGTGTCAAAACCCATAACATTTTAAATCTGAGACACACACACACACACACACACACACACACACACACACACACACACACACACACACACACACACACACACACACACACACACACACACACACATATCACCGCCTATGATTGACAGAGAGAAACAAACAGTCACTCTCTGCAGTAGCGACAGGCAACTGAAAATAATGTTCAGCAAAGACGGCAGGGCTGGTGCAGAAACGTGGTGTCTGTTCAAATTAGCAATCGAAAAACTCGAGTTTACGCTTGTGCATTTTCAGCCACGACATCTGCACCTCAACAAGTAGATCGACATTTTTCAGGGGTGGGTATGGAGAGACTCCAACTATGGTAATCACGCCGGTCTTTGTGCTTTACAACTCTCTCAACGTAAAGAGCCAACGTCCTGCCCCCTCTCCTAGCTTAGCCTCTGCTCCCCTGGATTCTGTAAATCAACGTGCTCACTCATTCGCAGGAAATTGCTACTGCGAAATTTGGCGCCTGGTGGCGGCACTGCTGGAGAACAGCGTTGAGCTGGAAAATAATGAGCAAGTCATGTATTTTCAAACCTGCTTTGCAGTTGAATGACCGTTTTAATTCATTTGCTGGTTGTGTGACACTGGGTTTTTTTGGGTTTTTTTTTAAACATGAAGTTGACATGTAAATTGTAAATAACTTTAGCTCCAATGAGACTTTGACATCACACTTGGGAAAAAAGAGAATAAGCATAAGTCTTGAAATGTTGAACTTGTTGAAAATAGCTATGGGGGGGGGTGGCAGCTCTCTATACAGGTGGATACCAGATTTAACCTTATGAGGTAAATTTCTCTAACATTAAAAACTTGCAAAATAATAGTTGACTACACATTCATGAGCACGAGGTGGTTCCTGCACACACAAACTTTGTGAAAAACACAAGTCAACAACAACAGCAAACTTTGTCGAACACAAGTCAACAGCGACTGTGTACTCATTACTCATCTCTGTTCTTCGTGTTTGACGCCAACCACAAGCATCAGTCTGTAAAATCTCTTGTTTGCACAAGAGTGGCCATAATGGTGGCTAAGTATAGCCGGCATCCCATCACTGCATGCGTAGGATGACTAATGGAACGGCATAATTGCAGTGGGCTATAAGTATCCACAGGGGGCAACAGTGGGCACGGGGGCCCTGCTGGCTGACGACAGGTGTCCGTTGCGATGCCTGTTGCAAGAGCGCCGTGGCAGTGGCGCTCAGGGCAGTGACAAGGAAGTGAGAGCTGTGTTAATGTGTTTTTAGTGTGTGTGTGTGTGTGTGTGTGTGTGAGAGTGTTTCACGAAGTTGTACAAAGGCATTAGTATGAGTCAGAAGCAACACTTGTGCTGTAGAGGAGAAGAAGAACTGTTAAGATAACTGTTATATTTTAGAAGCATGTCAGTTAATAGCTGGTGCAGTGATTCAGAAGGGGCATTGTCACAAATAGTCCTGCCAGGCCAATGATGTGTGTGTGTGTGTGTGTGTGTGTGTGTGTGTGTGTGTGTGTGTGTGTGTGTGTAAAAGAGAGACATGCTATAGACTATCCATCATGGTCTCATAAAATCTTTACTCCCTGTCATGTTTGTCCGGTGTCTTTCCTGATTTTTCTCTGCAGTGTGACACTTAACTGAATTAAACCAACACCGGATCCAAACTCTGAGAAAACTGCTTTGACTCTGTAACACTCTTAGTACATAAAGTCGTTCACAGAGAACCCCTTTTTTGTCTTGTGGTAGGACTAGAGAAATAGTGCATATAGTAATTTTGAAATGGGCCTCAGTCAGAGACGCTCTAAAGCGAAATTAGAGGTTGCTCGAGTTCCCATGGTCAAAGAAGGTCTCCTAGAATAAGCAAATTACGAGTGTGAGGCTCTCAGGTGATGTGGTTGAAATCACTGTCGCAATATTATTGTAGAAATTTTCCGATATAGGTAGAGCCGTCTAGGTAGGATATAGGAATTAAATCTACCAGCCAAACCTTCAGTTCATTTTTTTCATAATTTAAGTAAAATGATCTCATATTATTTGTACATTATTTCTAGTTTGAGTTTACATATGAACGAAACTATACCAAACAGAGAGTAAAGCCACTATGTGTAGAATTTAAAACTTTTTTTTTTTAATTTCTTACTGCGGAGTCACAATGTGGTTGTATCAAAATAAAACAAAAAGTACTGTACCAGTACAAGTACCAATAAATTGGATTTAAGGGAAACACAAAAGCATGAAGTGCAATGGGATGAGACCCAAACTAGGACGGTTTTTGAGCTTGTTTGGAAAGGCTGCACATGGCTTGCGATGCTAAATCCGGCCATCTGAGCAGGCCCCCCAATCTATGAGTTTTGAAATCTAATTTTGTTTATAATAAATGGGAAAAGCTTTGCCAGATTAACACTCTAGTCCGGATCTATCCATTTGTCTCTTGTCAAAACCGAAAAACCAACTTTTTCCAAGATGCGCTCACTTCTCCAAGCTGTCAGATATTTCAACCTTGCTTTTATTTATTTATATATAAAAATATATATAATAAAAACCAAAAACAAATTGCTTGGCAACATTTACATTTTTAAGAAAAATAATAATAATGAAGTGACAGAGAAATGTAAATATGTCCTTGGGCTCCAGTTACAGCTGCAGTCTGTAATGCAAGCACTTGAAAAGGTTTTCTAACGTCGCATTTTCTGCCTCCTCAGATCTGTTTTGACCTTTGCGTGACTCTGTGTGATTCACAGTGTGACTAATGACAGATCGGCGCGAGGAGCACTTCAGACAAAACATTAGACGGTAAAGGACCGTTGGGCTGTGTCAGGGGTTTTCGGTGAGTGAGTGTGAATAGCACCTCTAAAAAAAACTGAGGGCTTTTTTAAGTTTTTTTGGGGGGGTGTAATGAGCAGACATTTTATGAAGTTAGGGGCAGCACAGGTTTCCTAGACTTTTTTTTTTTTTTTTGGTTAATTTCCAGTTTAACAATCTTTTTAACAGTGTTTTGGTCCACAGAAAAACGAAAAAACATGATGATACCACACACATGATGATGAATTAAAAGAAAATATGTAGGATTTTGGGATGTCATGACTGTTTTTGCCTTTAAGACTTTTTGTGCATCTTTCTAAATGCCTGACATGTGAACTTGATTTAATTTTCCAGCCCTCTCAAGGCTTTCTACTCCCTCGTATGAATGTTCTGAGTGTGGTCTTGACAGTGACAATGAGGGATCACTTTCATCCGCGAGTTTCAGATTGTGTTAGAGTGACCACAAGAGGACAAAAGCCTGCATTAAATCTGTGCAACAAAGCTCGGGTGTGTTGGGTTAGGCCAATCAGGTGTGTGTTTTTTGAGTCTGGGCAATAAGCGCACACATTTAGGGAATCACTCTGTTGAAGAAGACGTTCTAAAGGACTGACACCAAATCATAATGCTTTATGTTATACTGTATCGATCAATCATTTTACACACACTACACTTGAAACTTCTCAGCTTGAAGTCACACTGGAGTATTTATCCACCAGACTTGCCTTAGAAAAATACGAAAATAAGCCGCCATAAAACAAAAGTTTTGCCGTAGGTGGATTTTGACAGTAAGGAACCACCTCCTGATTTCGTTATAGCAACCAAAAGTGGTGTTATAACCTGAACTTAACCACGTTTTCAGCACATCTCAAAGCTGCTAGCAGCTGCCTGGGAAACCTCCACGTTCCGTCACTTCACCATCGATGCTGTGATGCAGACGATCTATCGATATGTTGAAGATGGGGCTCTCTGTGGCTGGAATGTGGGCTCAGCCAGGCGGTTCTGGGGGCCTGGGAACACGTAGTTGAGGCAGCAGAGCATTTATTTACCCACAGTGGTGATATCAAGTCTTAACCACTGCAGAAACACAGCAGGATGGACTTTAGTATTGATGTATTATTGTAATTATTTATATATCAATGGTCTGTATTGTTTTCTGCTGGGATATGACTTGTTTAACCACAGAGTCTGTGTACGTGGGAGCAATTTAAGACAAAAAAAAGGGAACTGTTCCTTTCCACGCCTCATATCACTAAAAAAATCCAAAGTCGGAAATGCCTCATTTTACAGGTTTCTTGATTTCATTTTAACTTCCTGAATATAACTTTTAATTCTTAGGGCATTTTTCATCCAGACTTTATTTATACAGGCTGGTCAAATAAGGGAGGTTCACTCTCGCTGGCATGGGCGCCCTGTGTACACAGGACACTAAAAAGCAAAAAATACGTTATCTGTTGTTAAGAACAGTTAGACAAACACAAAACTTACAAGGAGAAAGGGTAAGGATTTCAAACAAGAGAGGGCGTTAAATGAGCATTTCACAACAAAATGCAGTAAAGGCCATACATTTCTCAATTTTCCCAGAAAGGCGGATGTGATTTGTTTCTAATTATAAGGAAAATATATAGTTGTTGGTCGGTAAGTACCCTCTCCTAATATTTGGGTCCATAAGCAGCGATTAACATGCATGTTAGATTCCTAACAATATCTTAACTGACAGAGATCCGCACTAAAATACTCTGCATTTTTCTGTCCAACTGCTTTTCAGGATATTGGGCTCTTTTTTGGAAAACCCTATGATGCGTGAGTATCTATCAACAGTTTCTCCGTTTTCCCCTTTACTACCAAATGACGTAACCCCTCTCCATGGAATCTACAAAGAATGAACAGTTACACACCTGCTCCTATTTAGGGAATTATTAAGACAATTTCCTGAAAATTAAGAGGAAATTGAGGGTACCCATGAAATTCAAAAATCAATAGGATTAAGTTGAAAAGAGTGCTTATATTTTTACTCTATTTGATGAGGTCTTGTGACCTAAAGATAAGCAGCTTTCAGTAATAAGACAGTGTAAGATTACTTAACTATACACTGGTGGGTATTTATAAAGTGCATTTATCATCTAGAGCGGTTTTACTTCGTGAGCGACGGCCTTCAACCGAAAAATAACCAAACGCTTCGCAGTCGTGAGCTTTTCTCGTAGGCCAGCCTTCATTTCGTCTGAGCATCTGCCGGCTTCGTTCAAAATGGTGGACACTTGCTTGAGGAAGCTCGTTTTGGGCTCCTGTGCTGTGCTGCAACGACGGTGGCACGGCGGGGCTCCTGGGCCGTGATGGGGGAAGCCTGCCCATGTCCGTGAGTCAGGTTACTGTAACATGTCTGTCCGCGCACCACTTCCAGCACCGCGGACAGACTGCTCTGCGAAAGGACTGAACTCCGTCCAACAGCTCTGAGCATCATGCTCGGGCGCTCTGCGATCACACACCTCCCACACAACACAGGGCAGGATGCGGCCCCCCCCAAACACATACACATAAATATATACACACATTTTGGTCATGCCTCCTTCAAATTAACACGTCGTTCCTCACTCAACAATCACAGACTTCTTGTAGGTAGGCTACATAGTCACAGCGAGGACTTGTAAAGCAGTCAGTCCTGCTCGGGGTCTCATCCGCATGGAAACCCCCCCCAAAAAAAAAGGAATCGGCAGTCGTGTAAAGTCACAAAACGCCACTTACAGTAACGTGCCTCTCCGATTTAACGAGCAAAGGAACAGCAAGGAAGTGGGAACATCACATCTACTCCCACGCAGGCAGGATGGCACTTCAGTTTTAAAGTTATGTAACAGTCCAATGGTGTGAGATTACATTCACTTTGCCCTCAGAGGGGAGACAAGAGATCAAGATACTTAAAAAATAAAAGTCTGAGTGGCTAATTGAACACTGCTCTGGCTCATGGAGGTGCGTGTCTGCCAAAACACATTCGGATAAATGACATTAGTTCATCCCTAAAGCTATAAAAAATAAAAAAAATAAAAAAATAAAAAGGCACATTTGAGTGATTTGAATTATTTCTCATGGGTGCTGGATTTGATTAGGTCGAGACAGCAGCAGCTGCAGGAAAAAAACCAAACTGAACAAGTGCTTGTGCAAACAAAGAATCACACTTTGGAGGCGTTTTCTCCAGACTAAAGAAGAAGCTGCAGAGCAGCACTCGGATGTTTCCAAAAAAAAAAAAAAAAAAAGACGGATTCTAATGACTAAACTTGAAAGAAAAGCAGATGACAGTCTACACAGTGAGAACAAAAGCTCCTCTGACAACCTGAGGATAATCCTGTGGCTGGCAATAATGACAACACCTACACTTTGCGTCTTAAATGCCAGTCTGAAACAATTTGAAAATCCCCATTTCTTTCTTCTTTCTTTCCTTCTTGAGACTGAGGCTCTCTCTCTTCTCTGGCTTTGAGACAGGCTGAACTGTGGGAGAGCCCGGGTTGCCATACCCCAGTACCACAGGTCTGCCATTGTCCCGATCACCAACCGATTAATTGGCAGAGCTTGAACGTCGAGGGGGGGCACACACACACACACACACACACACGTGCACGAATCACCGAGCACCATTGTTTACCGAGACGTCCCCTGCTGACCGGAAACCGCGTTAAAACAACAAACGCCAACGTGCTTTGAACTTGACAACAGAGAGAGACCCTCAAAAGGGGGGGGGGGGGCATCAACACAGATACTGCAGCAAGCCTGCGTGTGCCAACTCTCCGGGAACTCCCCGCGCGTTTTTACTTCCTTGACCCCTCATTTCATTTAGTTTAATTTCTTTTCTTTTTTTCTTTTTTTTTTTCCAAGCACGTCTTTGCTCAACGCCAAATTCCGCCTCGAAACCAACTTACCTTTCTCTCCGAAGGTGGGGAACAGGTGCGGCGCGGCGCTGTCCGCCGTCTAATTGGGCGTCCGGGAGACTTCAACGGTTACGTGCGAGGACGGCGCCGAGCCTCCGAGTCCGATGCGCCCATGCCGTGGGAACGCGGGCTTGCGCACAACACTGGCGACAAGGCGGAGGGAGCGCATGTTTAATTCTGTCTGAGCATCTGAAGTGATACGCGGTCACAGCAGAGACACTGTGTGTGTGTGTGTGTGTGTGCGTGTGTGTGCGCCCCCCCTCCACCACCACCAACCTCCTCCTCCCGCCTCCCTGACTCTGAGACACACACACACACACACACACACCAAAACCATTACATTATGTCACTGGAAAAATCTCACATTTATCAGCAGAACCACTTTCGACATTAGGGAAATAATACACGAGGGTGTTTCCCCCTTTGATAATCCTATAATAGCATTTAAAAGAGCGCTACAAAGATGACTCAGCAAGACTTTTAAGTCTCTTAAGGAATGTGATGGTGATACCGTAAAGTATGGAAGCTCCATAAAGGACGATGGCATCGATATATACTGTAACAGGATGAGGATAATGAGTATTTTTTTTTTAAATATCGCACAAAGCGTTATAGAGACATTATACCAGAGGAGTTTAGAAATAACTACAAATATCAAAGTATCTAAAAAAAAAAAGAAAAACTAAAAACCAACACCCTTTTTGTCCTAATATGCTCCATCACGTGAAACACTTGCATGAGCAACGCTCTGTTCGCCGCGATCACTTCGCCTTCTCCCTAGTGAGGGCGCATCAGTCCTAAAGTATCGCGGTCCTCTCACGCTGGGACCACGGGAGAAGTGTCAGGCGCGTCACGTAACCGGAACCGCACTTTTTCTGTGAGCTATTCCTGGATTTCTGCATCCATTTTTTTGTTGTTGTTGCGTTTTACAGGTGAGGATGTGTCGTTCTCGCCTCTGCTCGCCGGAGGGCGCCACAGGCCGTGTTTGCAGCTTCACCTACAGGGCCACAAAGCGTCATGATCCACCACCGAGATGCGGAAGAGAGGGGGGCGCTGAAGCTTTAGTAAGGGAAGGTGCAGAGACTGGTGATGCTCTATGTTTGGCTGCTCAAGGCCCTGGGTTAAATGTTGAAAAAGTCAAAAGGGACTCGAGGCATGAGACAGGATACGTGCAAATCCTTCTCCCTAAATCAAATCACATAATCTACACACTCAGTGTGTTAGATACACCTGTGCAATCTAATGCACTGATTCATTCAAGAGTTCAGCTGTAAAGC
This sequence comes from Xiphias gladius, assembly GCF_016859285.1. Taxonomy (NCBI): domain Eukaryota; kingdom Metazoa; phylum Chordata; class Actinopteri; order Istiophoriformes; family Xiphiidae; genus Xiphias; species Xiphias gladius. The sequence continues at coordinate 13,748,155 of NC_053411.1, forward strand.
TTTCGTCGATAAACTTTTATAGTGTCCAGTGTTTGTTGACGCTGTTACAGGGGTGTTAATTAAATCCCGTGCTGAGGGTAATGTTGCACTGGAACGCATGATATTCAAAGGCGTCTTCCAACAATCGGGTCCACTAATAGGAGGGGAACCAGAAAACGGGGAACAGCTCTCGATATATCTGTCGCCCAGTGCCGCACAACCTTCGACTCTGACCTCAGCAATGGACGAACGAAGGAACTTACACGTTTCCAGCAACGTCAACCAAAACTGAGCATTGTGAGCTTCGTGACTAGATGAACCAGATGTTGAGGCAAGACTGTTGCATCGGACAGCGTTAGATTGTAGGTGTAATAAGGTGTATGACCGTGCATCTCTATCTCTTTTTTGAATATGTATATACATATGTGTGTGTGTGTATATATATATAGAGCCAGGCCTTTTACACAGAAGACAAACCCATGTGTAAATAATAAAACGAACAATGGCTGAATCCCATTTACCCGCTTCGTTGTCAGGGTCCTGGTGCTGTGCGTGCTGGCTCGCCGCCACGCTGTCGTCTTCCTCATGGGGGACGCTTGACTATAACGGAGCCAGGTTCAACGTCATCGGTAACACGCGTGCTTTTCAACACCACGAAAAAGGCCCACCGTCTGCCTAAATGGGGGGTGGGGTGGGGTGGGGATGAAGTAAGATGTTGTGTCCAAGTGAACATACAGCTGGGCAGAATACGACGTGCATGAGTGATCCGGCCTCACCCCCTAAGATAAGTCAGCGCTCATTTATCAGTTGCCGTTGCTTCATATAATAATATCATCTGTCTAAATGATCAATCACTTCCTTTGTGCACTGTAATTAAACTATATGGCCAAAAGTAGATGGACACCAGACACTTTGGTGAAGGCTCTGCCCTGTTTCAACATGACGATGCTCCCATGGGGCAAAGGTCAGGTTCGTACAGAACCTTTTTTTTTTTTTTTTTTTCACCAGTTTGATATGGAAGAACTTGACCAGCCTCCTTCCACGTCCCAGCTGCAGCCTTCTTTAAATGCTCAACTTATTGCCATTACCTTCCAGTGCAGTATAGAACCGACCCTAAAGTCTCACTGATTGTTTGAAAGGCACTCAGTGGGCTGGCTCCTTTTCATACCACGGACATGTTAATCCCGAAAATCTCATCAAGGTCTCTGAGGTCTTTCGGATTAAAGTTCCGCGGTCTAGACTGGACTGTTAAGGTGACGGCACTTGTGCTGCTGTGGCCCCCTAGATTGCGGAACTTGCTATAAAGAATTGCCCCAGGGAAAAGCAAGGCAAGGGAAGTTTATTTATCTTTCAACAACGAGGCAATACAAAGCGTTGTACATAAATCACAAAAGACATTAAGGAAGGAAACACAAGGTCATTTAATAAGACAATATAAAACACATATAGAAAGGATTTTAAACGAGTAAACTAACAGCCCAGACCTGAACTCCATCCAACACCTTTGGGATAAAGTGGAACGTGGACTGCGATCAGGTCTTATCAACCCAACATCAGCGGCCATCCTCACTGATATTCTTGTGGCTTAATGGGAGCAAATCCCTGCAGCTAGGTTCCGAAATCTTGCGGAAAAGCCTGAAACCAGAAGAGCAGGGGGGCGTTCACAGCAGCAGATTAACGCTCACGGTTTCGGGCGGAGTCACTCAACAATCACGTATGGGTGTGACGTTTAGCTGTCTACAGACTTTGGGCCAGATAGCTATTGTCATTCAGCAAGAGGTCAGACTTAAACTTGATTCGGGTGTGTTATCCTAATTTCATGCCATGTTATTGCATTTCTGATGAGATTAGGCTTGAAGCATGGCAGCGTGCCTCCTAATACACATTCCTCATTATGAATTTTTCTATTTGCAGTGTTTGTTGGTGCTCTGCCAGCTCCAGATGTTGTCTGGTGTCTGGCACTGGACCATTATTTTCTGGGCCTCTGCCATGCATCTTATGACCGCATTCATTCCTCTACGCACTCTTTAAAATAATTATGCTTGTTTTCTCGTTTCTCTCAAGAAGATGCCTCTCTTGACTTATTTTTGAAATCCTGCCATTCTGAAAATTATGGCAACGACACTTACAAAATGATGATGGTTATCATGTTTCCCTCTAAAACCTCAGTAGAGGTTGTGTTTGGGGTTTTTGTTTGCTCTTGGTTCTTCTCCTTTTGATGTTGATATTTTTGAATGAACAATTTGAATGTTTCATAATGTTAAAAAAAAAAAAAAAAAAAGAAAAAGCTGCATGACTCGGGGCTGTAACAAGGATTTTAGAAATACTGTGGTCATGAGTCACAATTCCCCCCAAGAGAGTCCCTTTTTAATTAGTTGACTTTCATACTTCATTTTATTTATTCATTTAACTGCTCAATTATATTTTCTACAAGCTTTATTTAAATGGAACCATTCTTTCAGGGAATTTCCTCTCGAAATTAGCACATGCTCGCTGTAAGGTCGACACACTAATTAAACTCTAACTAACTAAAACAGCTGTCTCATTGTCCCTGCAGTAGTGGCGCATTACAGAGTACCAGTTTCCGAGAAACTTTCTAGGGAACTATGAAATCCCATAAAATGAAGTAGGAAATGCGGATAGATGATCAAACAGAGCGTGAGATTCAGTTGACAGCACAAAAAGAAGCTTGTTAGTGGACCTTGTGTTTAGGTTATTATCTCACACATAGGATATTACTATTTTTATTGCCCCAAATAAAGGTCTGAATGCAGTTTTTCAAAGCCTTGTTCACGCCAACAGGAAAAAGAATTCCAGTCTAGAAATATCAAATCCTATTTTTGATTTATTGTTTTTTTTAATGACTGTAAAACAAATTGTATAATGTAAACTCTGTTGTGGGGAAATCTGCTCTGCGTTGAAACAGTGCAGGGGGGCAGGGGTTACCAGTGAGACATGAGACGCAATCCAGAAAGTCCAGTCAGAGTTACAGATTCATGCGTTCAAAGACTTATCACGGGCCACAAATACTGCACAATGGTCTGTGATGCCCACAGACAGGATTTTACAACACTGGAAAGTTACGACAGCGACAACTATTTTACCTTTCGTCGCAATGATCGTGGGGTAACGAGGGGTTCAGGTTACACAATAATCTACCAGGGATGTGCTTTTGCATGTATGTGATTGTCCAATGCAACCAAGTCAGTATTTTTTTTTATTTTTTAACATTTTTTTTACAGGTGTTTGGATCATAAACCAAAGTAATTTACATTTGGTGCCGACGATGGTGCTATATAAAATGTTAAGGGTTCACCAACGTGACCGCCTGTTCATCCTGAGGGAAACATGAATAATTGTACCAAATTTCGCGGCGATCCATCCAAAGCTCACGATGTGACGCTGGAGCAAAAGTCAGCAGATCGCCAAAGTCATTAGAATTCATAGCCTGGGAATCCCTCTTGTAGATGTTGAGATATTTCACTGGATAACTGAAAAGTGTCCGGGAACACGAATGCTTGTGCAGCATTTCAACACAACCCATAACAGTTGTTGAGATATTTCACTGTGGAATATGGCGTGGTATACCCTCCGACCAACAGACAGACAGACAGACACTGCAACCCCCAGAGCCATACTGCTACAACGGCTAAAAATACAGAAGTGACCTCAGCGTCCCCAGCCTGGTAATACTGACTCTGTCTGTGCTCTGGGGCGAAATTACAAAATCACAGGCTCAGAATTACAGATTGCAGCCAGTTCTGCGAGAGAAATGTTTTTATACGCTACATACTATCATGCACATGAATTACTCAGCCTTGACCAAACTGGCACAAGAAACTGTATCATTCCAAGGTTGGGATATGTGACGTGATTTTTTTTTTTTTTGTTGTCCTCCCATTTTCTCAAGCTGAGGTCTGCCGAACGCCATCAGGGGGCAAACTCTGCTTCAGATGTTGTGTGGCTCTCAGCGTTTTCATTGCTGGGTGTCGGCCATGCCGGGACGGCTTCCACTCTCCGGCATCTTTCACTGGGCCAGATCACTGTGGGGCCCAGTTCCTCCTTCCACTGAGTGGAAAAAAATCACTGCCGTGGCAATCTGCAGCCACTCGGAAACCAACAGCACTGAGATAATGTTAACTAAATGGTGCACACACATGCACATGAGTTATCTGTCTCTCCTTTTTGCCCTCTTGCACTTGCTCTGTCCTGTAAGCAGAAACACGCACGCGCGCACACACACAAACACACACACACACACACACACATTCTAGCCGCCCACAGCCCTTCAGAGTGTGAACTAAAATGGAAGTGATGTTTTGTGGTTTCAATGATGCGCAAAGCAGTTCTGACTCACCGAGAGAGAAATGAGCTGGGACATGGACACTGCTATACCACTCAGTATTTGTGTGTGTGTGTGTGTGTCCGTGTGTGTGTCTGCGTGCGTGTTTTTAGAGGGCCGTCGTCATGTTACACTCGTGTCAAAAATTGCGTGTAGGCTCACATCATATGCTGGGGGCTGGACGGGGAGACAGGCAGGTGAGTTGCTTATCAGACGTCTTTGTGTCACCTCAAAAGCTCTTCAGGGAAGGAAAGATTAGGGAACGGAGGACAGGTAGCTGCGTAGCAATAAGTGGCAGTGTGTACAGCTCAGAAAAGTTGAGTGCTTGCTGTTTGACAGTGTACTCATCCATCTTTAACTTCCACCTTCATTACAGTAGAGGTGTAAGCAGTGGTGGAAAACAACAGACTGTATTCGGCCCAAAATCCACTTTCGCACTTAGGGCCACTTTATACTTCTTCTCCACTGCATTTCAGAGGGAAATGTCGCTCTACAGCAAAGTTACTGCTTACTTTTCAGATAAGGATTTTACATACAAAACATATGATTGGCTGTTAAAATATGATGCATTTTTATTGATTAAACTATCCAAAAATATTTAAAAAAAACTCTGTTCTCGACCAGCTCCAACATTAAATGCTTTCACATTAATGCATCAATAACATATATTCATATGACACTTAAAAGGGGCTATTCTGCTTCATGAGAGCTTGTACTTTTGAAGTATATTTTGCTGATTATGCTTCTGTACTTAAACACTCTCACTGTCCTTGAACATTTTGAAGAATAGTATGTCAATGAAAAACATTAGCGTATGAGACTGTATCCAACAACAGGCACACCACACACACGTGCCAAGACTCTCACATGCGCATTTCCCACAGTGCCCGAGGGCTGGGCAGCATATGACAACAGGCAGATGAGCTGACTTGGTCGTCCATGTCTCCTGCGCCCTGTTATTCCTCTGTCTGTCTGTTTGCTCCCTGTTTCCTCACAGATCAGCCCTCCGCTGCACGGCTCAGTGGCGCAGTCGAGCTGACACCTCGTTCACATCTCCCGGACTCAGAAACTGACAGCCGAGTCACACAGTCAGGACTCTGAGAGTCAGGACTCTGTGACCGGATAACGGCCGCAGAGGCCAACAAGCCGGACCCGGGAATGCGGTAGTTTGTACCGGACTAGATTGGGCCGAGAGAGTTGCACTGGGCTGAATTGTGACGGCGCTACGATGAGTTAATCCTCAGTCTAGGCAGAAAAGCAGCACGCAACTGCTTTTCAGATTGAGAACTGAGGGTGTCTGTCAAGTGGAAAGGATACACAAGGGATTTGACCTGTTTAATTCGTAGACTGTAAAATACATAGTGATGTGCAAAGTTGTCTTTTCCACAAGTAACAGGAAAACTAGAAATAGCATTAACCACTTATGAATTAAAGTTTATTCTTGACCAGTTTGACAAAACAATCCAAACTCAAGGTCCACTTACCAGCCCCTTCAAGAGCTTTCAACCATATCACACAGTCTTCCTCAGTAGATGCAGTTTACTCAGTTGTCACTGAGATGGATATGCAAGCTTAGTAGCTGTTATTATTTCACTCACTTTTCAAGTCTCCTCCAGCAATCTTGGCTTATAAGTTAACAATCGTATGATCTTGGAAGCCCTGGGAAAAGCCAGTAAGTGGACCTTGAGTTGGCATTGTTTTGTCTAACTACTATTTTCAAAGTCAAAAGGGAACTCTCATATCTAGCTTTTAAGTCAGCACTGACAAGAAAGTGATGACATGACAGCTACTAAGCTTGCATGTCAACGGATCCATCTTTATGACAATTTTAACCACCGATGAAGACCATGTGATGCACTCGAGAGCTCTGGAAATAAGGCCCAAAAGTCGAAGTTGAGTTTCCACGGTCCAGACCGAACTTTCATGCTTCGCGTCTTACAGTCGAAGGCTCCAACTGAAGCTTGTAAGTGGATCTTGAGGTAGGATTGCTTTGTCAAATAGGATTAAAAGGATTAAGTCAAAACACAAAACAGAACAGTGCAGAGCAGGTTTTGCAGCTCAGTGCAGCTCTGAATTTAAAATGCTGATGGCACTTGGAGTAGAAGACATTTCGAAAATATTCTTACTTTCCAAATGCATCACATGGTGCTTCCCAGAGTTCAAAGCCTTTAACTGGGCGCATGTAGGATGCAAACAGTTTTTTAGGATGTTCGTAATTTTAGTTTTTGTCGTATATTGTTTATAATGAAATACAAGTCACATATAAGTCACTCGGCTTTATTTATTTGGACGTCCCTTCCCACTTTTTTAACAAGTTTCCATCTAAACCTCAACTTCAAGTGACCTAACCAGGCTGTCAGATTAAATATTAGTGTGCTCTTAGTCAGAGATTTGCCCACCGTTCAGTGCATTAACTATAAATAGTGTATATTGTACAACACAGCAAATGCTTTCAAAGCATACCATACTTTTTTAGATCGATTTCCTTCCTTCTGGGCTGCTGTTTGTTTCAGTTCATTCAAGGACGGTATGAAAATCAACTTGCCGAGGCAGGAAACTTGCTCCAGAGGAAAGGAATCAGTCTGCTCTGAAATTAACTGAAACCAGTGGCTTCCCCCAAAAGAAGAAAATCAATCTAAAAGGGAAGTTATGCTTTGGAAAATAATCAGCAATAACCTAAAGGAAACAGGGTTTATTCCCAGTAGATAAAATAGTCTGTAAAGCCTGTAATCAAATTGAAATTCTTCACGTTTGGTTTATTTTATGCAGCTTTGCCAATTATGCTTTCATTACAGTCTTGATAAACCCACAGGTCATTGAGTCGGTGTATTCTTCTATCAACCTGTATTCAATTCAGAAGCCTCCAACCCACAAGTAATGCTATGACTTCTAAGCAATCAGGAGAGAATTTTAAAACCTGCAGATGCTCTATATGTCGTTTCAGAGAATTCTTTACTATTTTAGGGGAAAACTGTGCAAGAAACTGAGTACATTTATATTTTTGGCATGAAAAATGGTCCCTATCAATGGCAGTGATTAAAAGTTTAGTTTTATTTCAATGCCGATAGGTGGCATCAAGCTCTAATTTAACACACAACAGGATGAGGCCAACCTGACTGACTAACACAAGTGTGTGTTAGGTGTGTGTTTTATAGACAGACAGAGGGAGAGTGAATAGAAAGGGACAGCGAGAACTCCCAGATCTGAGCCCATCCACTGGAGCAGATCACATCATAAAAATGTTTTGACACCAACATCTGGTCGAGACGCCGCACGTCAGCTGACGTCTCCTGCTCCCCTGCAGCTGTCGGGCTCTCTCTCTTCGTTGTCATCAGACAGTCTCACTGTGTCTGAAACACTGAGACAGAGGTGAGATCACACAATACAGACTCCCTGTACCTGAAAATCGGTGACGGTGTCAGAAAAGCTGTCTATAAACCCGCAGATGAGTTGGGCAACTTACACTCTCTGTGCGTGCATGGACTGAGTATACACTGTCAAGACTGAAAAGGCAACTAACTCAATTTACTTATCTTTATGACGCATAAAAGAACCTTTAGAGATCCTTTGTATGAAATAAAACCGCATTATTTGATGCGTTCATTTCGGTGTTAATAAGACATTTTCAAATATTAATTTTCGAGAAATTTTTAAAGGCATATGTATAAAATGTACCTGTATATGCTGTAGGAGACTTGTACGAATATTATAAGAATAGGCAGACTTGAGTATACTTTTCAGGGAACATCTTCTTTATGGGTAAGTGCATTTTATTTTTGGGGTTCTGTTGTATTATAAAGTTCCACCTCTGATTTCAAAGCATTTGAAAAGGTGAGTAATTTTAATTTGAAAAGAGCCACATATTTAAAACAATGTTTTCTAAGAACACAACTGTATACTGTATGGTATTTATATAATACCTTGCTTTAGCATTTAAAATCCATAACATTTTTCAGATTGACATTGTCATGTCATTACGTAATCAGTATTATTTATTATGAAATGTAATATTTTTAAATCATACAGCAATAAAGTGAGAGAGAAAAGAACAAGGTGCACTGTTGTTCGCTTTTTAAAGGCTCATGTAGTCAGTTGTCGTCACATTTCAATCCTCAGCACTGGCAGGAGAAAACAGGCACTGTTTCACACCGCACACGGTGAGAAAAAAAGCCCAGTGTCGCCCTTTTTTCTGTACATATATTCACATAAACACTCAACGTACAGTCCCTCTCCTCTTTGTCTGTGTCGCCAGAAGCTCTTACACGCAGTATATACATAAGCATGATGCCGCCGGCACCACCAGGCCATCTTGCAGAACACCTTTTAGACAGAGACAGGGATAGAGGGAGAAAATGGGTGTGAAAGTGGGGAGGGAGTGATGGGTGTACGTGTGGAGGCGAGAGAAGGAGAGAGAATATGGTTAGGCATCTTTTTTTGCTGAGGGGGAGGGGTGGTAGGGTGATGGATGTGTAAAGTGGGGGATGACAGGCATGACGATCGCACCTCTTGTTGACTAATCCCTCTTCCGCTATCGGCAAATTAATCTGTTAAATGATTAAAGGCCTGGATGATTGACAGGATGAATGCAGACAGGAAATGGGAGATTAGTAAATCATAACAAAAAACAAAAAAAAACAACACAAAATATATATTGGTTTGCAGCCAAAGTCTGGAAGATACATTTTCTCTCGTCTATTATAAATCGACTTCGGTTTTGAAGCATCCGCTAACGGTGGATAAGCGTTGTGACTTTCTCTGCAGCACTTCAGGATCAAAATCTTTTTTTCAAAGCATTTATAATTGTGATTTCCACTTTTCAAAGGAGTCTAAGCTGCATGATAAATTACATATCAGTGTCACATCCTGTATTAAATGTCCATGTTAACTAAGTTTTTTGATGTGCACTTCTGGGCAGCACAACAAGCTGTAAACACAACTTTCATATAGATGTATTATTAGCACTTGGTAAATATGCTGAATGTGTTAGCAAAGAGTTGCCTATTTACACATCCAGCAGGCATATAG